>NC_081161.1:29202810-29506977 GCF_012432095.1 Onychostoma macrolepis | reverse complement strand
ATGCACGTATGGTCTCTGTTTGTACCCCAAATATACCAATGACATCATCTGCATGCAGAGTACGGAAAATGAGTCACTTTGAGATAATCATGCAGAGATTTCCGCATGGATGCAGGCCAGAGCAGGAGTTTGTTTATTTCTTGATTTGGTTGATTTTTTTGTTTGTTTGTTTTGTTCCTCTCACTTTCTCCCCTCTGTGCCTCTTTTCTCTCTATTTTTCTTTAACCATTCTCTTATTCTCTTTTTCTCCTCCAAACCCTTGACAACTTGCTTTTGATGACTCAGTTCTTTTACAAATTGTTTGCTTGGTTTAGGCCGGGGTGTGTCGGTCTTTAAGGGGAGAACAGAAGCACTTGCAAGGGTGTGGGAAAATTCTGCCACTTTTCTAGTTACGGCATTTTGATCGGGCTAGTTGAAAAATGAGCAACGTACAGGTTATTCTGCAAGGGCACAAGTATTTTTAAATCAGTCAATTTATATAGATTCGCCGGTTTCGTCTGCACAATGAAATTGCCTGTTGCAGCTGATCAGGTGTTCTTGTTCAGAAAGAGTATTTATATATATGTCCACTACCTTTTGTACAATGAAGACAAAATGTCCAAAGAATAGACTGGAATTTATTGGGTCGTTCAAGAAAACAGATGCTTTTTGGATCCCTTGTACCATGTCCATAAATAAAGACTTCGACAATAAAGAGATGACAGCAAATTGTACGCTCTTAAAAATTCTTCTTCTGTATTGGCATTCATGATTCTATGGAACTAAACTTTTCTTTATAGTGAAATAAGTGAAAAATAGATCATTCGTGTGTTCTTCACACTAAGAAAAAGAACTGTTCACTGAAAGGGGATGCCAAAATGATTCCTCTGTTGTTTCTCTGAAAACCCCCTTTTGGAGAGTAATTTTTCTGAACACCAACAGACAACACTAACCTTTTTAATTTAAATTTTATTTTTATTTTTATTTTTTTTAATGACCCCAACTCTGTATTGCAACCATGTTGAAATGGTGCTGTTTCTTTTAAAGGTTGGTTGCAACCTGTTACCTCTAAGCAACCTGTTATTCATATTATAGACAAATGAACACGTAAAAATGCTGAATTTCCAGTTTTCCTATACATGAGAGAAAAGAATGTGCCAAAAAGGTGTGTTGACATTTTATTTATCATAGACCAGCCCAAAAGCATTCTTAACATTTTCTTGCTGTCATTTGTTTCATCATTTCCTAGTCTCAAATCAGTTTGAAAGTGTGAGTGTTGAATGCATACCCACAGAAGAGCACATTTGTGATGAATCTATAAGGGCAACCCTTCCGCTGAATGGAGTCGAGCCCGGTTGCCCTGACTCTTTTATCCTCTCCTAGAAAACACTAGCTCTGGAGGGATTTGCACCGGGCCATAATTTTTTTTTTCCCAGTCCACTGAGGGAAGCTCTATCTATTTTTGGCATCACATGACAGACTACCACAGCATACCAAAGAGCCAAAACTCACACAATATCCTCCAGGCCTACAGCCAGGTGACATAAGGGCTCACTGTGAACAAAACAACAGGCTGTTGTTGTCAAACACTTTTGGATTTCGGAAAACCTGATGCTATTATTCCATGTCTTTCAAAAGCCCACTCTTATGCCACGTGAAGCAGTTTAGGGAGACAATTTAGTCTGAGAGCCAGACTTCAGAAATGAAAGAATTAAGGACGATAGAAAGCGAGAGAGTCCATTTTGATGAGCTTAAGCTCAGTCTGTGAACCCGCAGCGAGATTCAACCTGAGATTCAATCAACAGAGTTTCAGCTCTAAACCTCTTATCAGCAGAATGTATCGCTGGAATTAATGCTGATTATTGACTAAATTCATTAAAATCTGTCTAAGTCAAGGATTACGTTCTTCAGTCAAGTGAAAGCGAGCTTTAAGATAAGTCCAGACGTCTAGAAAAGCTCAGAAAGTTGTTCTTGGCAACTCTACTTTTTGACCTCAACTGAAAAGTACAGTGAATATTACAGCCTGAGGTATCATTGCAGATTTATAAAAACCAAATGTACTTGTTCTGTTGATTTATGAAGCTAAACATCAAGTCATCTCCTTTTTTATAAAAAATGTTATTACTGCCATTAATTATACTCAACATCATGCACTAGCAAAATGTTTTAAACTGTATATTGGTTAGTGAGTTTAACCTCAGAAGAAGGTTGTGATTTTCCCACAATTCTCTGTGAATGCAGGCCTTTCTTGGCATTTACTGTATGCAACAACTGGGCGAACTCAGCAAGGATATGGCAGCTAGGAAACTAGCCAGGAAACATTTACAGAGATTCTGCACCTTACTAAAGCCTAGCAATCGAGCATGATCCTCAGTCATCACTGCTCTTAACAACACACATTCACAGAGGAAAAGGAGAACACATCTGGTCCTTATTGGAACCAGAGAAAAAATGAGTCCAAGCCAAACTAATTATTCAGCACCACAGAGAGGTATTAATACAAAAAATATTTACTTGCGTCATTGAAAGGTTACGTGTGATAGTCTCGTCTAGCCAGATCTTTGGCAATAATCTGGTCCACATTGCAGCTTATGCTGGCCAAGAACCATCTGCTTACACAGGACAAGCTGCCTGTCTGACACGTTTGACCTCTTGAGGTAACCAAAGAAATGAACGACATCCATCATGCTGGCATTGTCCTTTTGACCTCTTATATTCTTTTTAACTGTTTTTCTAACATTAATTTCTTGATTTTATATACTTTAATCACAATTTTTAATTACTCAGTACATCTCTATCATTCTATATATCTGAGTGTCTTTTCTTTTCTCTAAATCAGTAAATTATTTCATTTATAATGGTACTAGGCACAGACTTCATCTTAGTTTTGGTTGTATTATTGTAAGCAAATCAAAGTGGTAGTGCTTATATATATATATATATATATATATATATATATATATATATATATATATATATATATATATATATATATATATATATATATATATATATAGCGGCCTATATAGAGACATTTATTAAGTTTTTCACGATATTTTAAATAAATAAAGTGTCCATTAAAATATTATTATTTATTTTATTTTATTTTTTTACTGTTTTTAACATTGTTGATAATAATAAATGCCTCTTGAGCACCAAATTAACATGTTAGAATGATTTTTGAAGAATCATGTGGCACTGAAGACTGGAGTAATGATGCTGAAAATTCATCTTTGCCATCACAGGAAAAAAAAAACATTTTATAATATATTAAAACAGAAAACAATTATTTTAAATTGTAATAATATTTCACAATATTAATGTGTTTTTGATCAAATGCATGCACCCTTGGTGAGCGCAAGATACTTCTTTTATATATATATATATATATATATATATATATATACTTATTTTGTGATATTCCACCTTAATAGTTTTTAGATGTATTTATGCATTTAACAGACGCTTTTATCCAAGGAGACTTACTTTTTATCAGTTCATGCATTCCCTGAAAATCAAACCCATTTGCTAGTGCCATGCTTTACTGGCCAATATATAAAACATTTAGTGCAAACTACAATGATAAACAGATGATACACAACAGCTCTTCTGATGAGAACTGAAACAATGTCATTTTCATTCCACTATTTTAAATGCGGTCATTTAACATCTCCCAAAGAGCTGTTTATTCTCAGCCGAACAACTGCGGATTAATTTATTCAGCACACTTTGGAGGGCTGTATGAAAACTGTGATGTCATGCCACATATTGGCTGGAAAATGATGACTCATATGTGCGTTTGTATGCTCACTGAAGAATTGGTGTTCAGCTGAAGTGACTCAGTGGCTCTTTACGGTGTTTCATTGGCAGCTTTCAGAGCCTGTAGTTGCAGAGCGAGGTTGTAATATGGATAATGTGCATGGCTGCAACAGAGATAATTTGCAATAGACCGAATGAACCTGCTCTTTAAACAGGCTAGAAGCTTTGCCTTTGAATTCACAATATTTATCAAGTGATCAACACAGCGATCCTGTGCATAAGTCGGTGCTAACTTGAACGCGAGGGAGCGATAAAGAGATAGGTCTGTGGTGGGCGTTTGACTGCTCTTGAGGAGCCAACGTTGTGGGAGGGATCCCAAAGTGCACACACGCTCCTCGAACGCTGGCAAAAACATTTACCCAATATCCAAGCAATGTCTATGATAATTGCATAAGATTAAGCTAGCTAGATTTTGCTGGCTAAAATGTAAGATAAACACACAATTTTTGAACCTAGCAAATATGAGACACATGCGCTAGAGCCCTTTCTCTTAATCAGATTGGTTAGATCATGTCTCTGCTGCTGCTTTGAACCACTTGAATATCAGACATGAATACAACCAAGCTAAGTGCTGCCTAAGGCTTAACCTAACCTGCAACGGACTACTGGGAGCTCAACAGAGAGGAAGAGCGACCCGGTCATTTAAACAAAGTGAAGTGGACCAGTAAAAGAGTACCCGATACACATTAGAGGGCTGCTGTACTGACAAAACCTTCTCCAGGCTGGATAACACTTTCTTCAAGAAATAAAACCTACTATGATGCATTACATTATGTGGGTCATACAACAGCATCTTACACATATATATATATATATATATATATATATATATATATATATATATATATATATATATATATATATATAATGACATATCTATATTTCTATAATGGTTATGTACATGACAGTGTTAATGTTTGGTCCTGATGGAATAGATCTGCTACGCTGCTGCTGCTGTGGTAGAGCATGTACAGAGACTTGTTCCTGCCAATACATCCACAAGCATGTAAGAAATACTGCTGCTGCACATATAACATATATGAATATAAAATCAGCCTGTTGCAGAACTATACAGGTGGAGCTGGGGGAGGTGAAGGGTTACAGCAAGCATTAGCCAAGTATTTGAATATTGAGCAGCAAGCTCATTACCTTCTGAAACAAAAAGAAGCTAGGACTAAATCCAGTAGAACTGTGGCAATGTCTCCAAGATGCTACCTGCAAAGCTGCCTGAAAAACTATGCGCAAGTGCACCTAGGGCAAAAGCTGCTTTAAACGCAAAGGATGGTCACACTAAATGTTGATTTAATTTAGTTAATAGAAGTTCATTGATAAAGAAAATCTATTTATGACATTATTTTTGACAGCATCCTCATTTTACAGCATTTTTACACAAGTGCCTAAAACGTTTAACAGTACTGTAGCTTTGCAGGTGGGTTTCTTGAAGCGTCTTGGAGACGTTGCCACAGTTCTTCTGGATTTAGTCTGTCTCAGTTTGTTCTGTTTCTTCATGTCATTCCAGACAGACTGGATGATGATCAGATCAGATCTCTGTGTGGAGCAGACTCCTTGTGCAAACAAAAATCTCATTGGATTATTACAACTAATGGCAAAATGAATATTTGGAAATGTAAACTGATATCTCCTACTGACACACTACAGAAAAAGATAGAAATTTTTATCTGGTGAAAATACTAGTGTTCTAATACTTTTGGCCACCACTGTATGAGAACAAAGAACATATTCTTTGCTTCATGTTCATTCTGGAAGTTTTTCTGAATTATAAATCAGCACAGGTGTATTCATCTTCACAGAGCGATACGGGAGAAGGTCAGAATACACCTCTGCTATATGTCATTATTTAGAGTCGGCCAAAGAGTTCATCGCCCACAAACTCATCCACATCTCACTGATGACTGTGTCGTTATGAAACCGTTGCCGTGGCACTCATGTGCTTTGGCAGGTGGCTGCAGGGAGTGAAGGATTCCTGGCTCTGACTATCTGTGCAGAACAATGCCAAAATATTACAAAAAAACAAAACAAAACAAAAGAATAATGTGGAATAGGTCCATACAGAGAGGTCAGATAAATGTATTATTCAGACATGGGACTTTTAGACATCAGTGATGTCAAACTGACACAACACAAATTGTCATATTTAAATGAATGCCAATGAATAATATTTAATCATTTTTAAATTATAATATTTACACTATTATTTAAAGGATTGGAGTCAATAAGTCTCATTTTCACCAACAAACTACAAACAGTAAAAACAGTAATATTGTGAAATATTATTCATTTAAATGTAATTTATTTTATGTGATGGTAAAACTGAATTTTCAGCAATCATTACTTCAGTCTTCAGTGTTACACGATCCTTCAGAAATCATTCTAATGTTTTGATTTGGTCTTATTAAAATCAAACAGAATAATAAGATAATAATCTTGTTATAAACATTTTTCTTCTTCATTATTATCGTTATGATTTTAATCTTACGGATTATCATTTTAATCATAGCATAGTGACTTTGCAAGAGGTAGAATTGTGTGGTTGAGTCATATGGACTAAACTTTTTCTTTTTTCGGTTAGTAAAAAAAAAGACAGTTTTCATTTTCGAGTGAACTAACCTTTGATAAGACCTTTATTAGATTTGAATCTGTGTTCCACTCAGAGATGAGGTGATGAACGAGAAAGGCCAAGCTGGATACCTATGTCACTGCAGGTCTGAAGTGGGTAAGACTAGGATGCTGGCTTTTACTCAGATGCTGGCTGGGATGTGGCCTGGATTTGGATGTGCTTTGATTTAGACGACTGATGGGGGATCAGTTTATCACGAAGAGCAGAAGCATTGGCAGTTTTCTGGAAAGGGCAAGTGAATTGTAAACTTGAAGCTTTTTGGGCATTACATGATTTTACAATACAATTAGAGCTGTTTTTGACTGAGCCAAGATGGCCAAAGTGAAGCCAACTACACTAAATGACAAGCATTATATTTGAAAGTCAAGACATTGAAGAGAGTATTTCGACATTCAGAAGTTACCCTTTTATGATTCACTGTAGGCCGATCAGATCAATTTTGCCCAGATGTGATGCAATGACAGCGTAACATCATCCAGAGGAGACACCAGCCATGGCCAAAGCGTAAAACCCTCTATTAAAACAAAAAAGCTGCTGCATACAATTTATTTTGTTAATATGGGTTAATGATAAAAATGTGAGAAGCATCTCTAAGGACAAATGTGCCATCTGTTTGCAGCATGTGTGAGTCTGTCCTTTGCCACCCAGTACAATGTCAGGACACCACTCCCTGTTTACTCATCTCCTGGAAATCACCGGACATAACATTATTCCACATTTCTTTTCGTTAAAGTAATACTAAGCAGTGATAACTTAGTATGACTGAGATACTATTATAGTTTTCATTAATATTTTGAATTAGTTTTATTTTTATATTGTACTGTTTTCACTATAAGTTTTAGTAATTTCGTTGTTTCGGCCTTTTATTAGTTTTTTGTACATCAAGTTGCTGAAATAAAATAAGTTAAGGGTTCTTTTTTATTTTATTTCAGGTAAATTTTGTTTTATTTCAAGTAACATTTTTTATGGCTTTAGTTCTTAGTTTTAACTATAAAAACTGTAATAACCTTGATACTATTTTTTCGCACTGCTACACAGTATTATTTTCAAAATAGAAAACAATAATAAAATGTTTCTTTAGCACCAAATCAGCATATAAGAATGATTTCTGAAGGATTAATGCTGCTGAAAATTCAGATTTTGCGTGACAGGAATAAATTGCATTTTAAAAATCTATTAAACTAGAAACAAATTATATATATATATATATATATATATATATATATATATATATATATATATATATATATATTATACTATTTCAAAATATTCCTTATTTTAATTTATTTATATCAAATAAATGCAGCCTTTGCAAACCACAGAGACTCGTGGCTCGGCCCTATATGAATGCAGAATGTGAAATGCACAGCTGGTTGTGGTATTCTCATGTGTGTTATGATG
Organism: Onychostoma macrolepis; assembly: GCF_012432095.1. Classification (NCBI taxonomy): domain Eukaryota; kingdom Metazoa; phylum Chordata; class Actinopteri; order Cypriniformes; family Cyprinidae; genus Onychostoma; species Onychostoma macrolepis. Next base: position 29,499,140 of record NC_081161.1, on the reverse strand, counting down.
GTGAAACTTCTGTTTTAGTGTCCGTGGTGAAGCCGTTGGCATCTTTGTGTTGTTCTGGCAGCCTCCTGAGGAAAGACCACTGAGTACGAGACAACTCTCCATCTGCCTCCTGTGCCAAAGCTTGCAGGGCCTCTCCGTCTTGTTCAGCCCTGCCGAGTTTACAGTCTTGGTGACTGGCGTCAAGTAGCAGTCTCAAGCTGCTACTGAATCATGAAGCCGTTTCACACTAAAGCAAGAGAGTGTCTGTGAGACCGAAGACAGATTGAATGATCGTAGCCGTGTACAGTCATTCCGGTTCATGATTGCTGCCCTGTGAAACACTTAGCAGAGTCTTAGAAGCGATTACAGTGACTTCTCAAGTGGCAGATATCAAATTCTCCTTTATTTTTAAATGAGTGCTTGGAGTTTAGCAGTCTTTGCTTATAACCTGGTCATTTGGGCTCTGTTTTGTTTCAAATGAAAATCATTTAAACAAAAATAAAGCAACAAAATAGAGGTCAACAAAAAACTCATATAAAGATAATATTATGAATACATTATAGTATTATACAATACTATACAATAAAGTAAACCCCAGTGAAAAATAAATATACTAAAATGTTTAGCATTAATTTCATGCTAAGTATATTACAAACACATTTACATATTTATGTGCTTAATAAAAAATACCTTGCAATTGTATTTTTGGTATACTAAACAAAAATGGGAACAAATCATTTTTAATAATTGTATTTTTAATGCACTTTAATTGTGCGAAAGCAAAGATATACTGAATTATATTTGATTGGAACTATTAACTATTAAATATCTTGCATTTAAAGACCAATATTATTTAAAGATCATACAATCCTCATCAATAGTGGTATTAAAACACATTTTAAGCTTAATAAGAAATGTGCATTGTGCACAAATACTCCAAATAAAGTGTCATATTTTTTATGTCAGTAAGTCTCGAGTGATATGTCAGTATGTGTTAATAGATTTGAACTACACTTAGTGTGAAAAACAAAAATGTTTTTTAATATATATATATATATATATATATATATATATATATATATATTTATTTATTTATTATTTTTTGTTGTTGTTTTGGTTTTTTTTTTACATACAGCAGGCAGTCTTTATTCTACTTACAGGTCTTTCCTGTTTTCATTTTCCATCCTGCTGTTACTTTGCAGTGTAATAAAACATTTTGCATCAAATACAGTATCCATAGTGCTATTCATGCCTTTATCTTTATCTGAATTTATTTTGGTCTTATCTGCTTCTACAGTAGTTTCCTTATTCCCTGCCCTATAAGGGTCAGACACTGTGACCTTGGGTTTGCCATGCCTCGATTTGAAGTGTCAGATGAACATTGACTTTTCTTAGTTGCTGCCGCTCTTCTGAATCAAACAAACACAGTAGGATGACAAAAAGCGTCACACTAAGACCAGAGATGGAAAGTAACGAAGTACAAATACTTCGTTACTGTACTTAAGTAGATTTTTCTGGTATCAGTACTTTACTTCACTATTTATTTTTCTCGGTACTTTTTACTTTTACTCCTTACATTTTTACACAAATATCTGTACTTTCTATTTCTTACATTTTCAAACCAGGCTCGTTACTTTAGTTTTGGTGGATCACCATTCGATAACAAATCTATAATAAATCATGAATCGGTTAGTCTTGACTGGCAACGCGATTCGGCTCGCGCTCCGCGTCTCCGCCAAAAGGTTTCTATCGAATTCTATCAGAGTAATCAATGCAAAAGACTCGAGAATGGAGTGGATCAGAGAGGAAAAACTACTGACCTGTTCATGACTTCAAATGCAGGTCAGTTTCATTTGTAAATAGGCTGTAGTTTTGTGTTTGTTTACTTAGTTAAGAATTAAACTGCTAGCAACTCTTAGCAGTAGCAGCCAGATGATTAATAGCCTACTGTAAACTAAACTAAATTAAATTACTATCATCACTCAAAATACTGTATGATAAAGGACATCATTATTATCTACTGTAAAGTTACAGTAGTAATTTAGCAAACAAATGTTATAAAACATCGTTTTATAATACATTTAGAGGAGAGGGAGCAAGAACAGATAACAACACAACCCTTACAAAAATTTCAAACCAAAAACCATGATTATAGTTAAACCATGGTGACCACAAATTAACCATGGTTTTGCTACACTAACCATAGTCTAACCATGAAATGTGTAGTAAAACTATGGTTGTAAATTAAAACAGATTGTAATCAATCTGCCAAAAAAAAAAAAACATGGTTACTATACTTTTACTGTAATAAACCATGGTTATATTTGGTAAGAGAAAAATATGACTCATGATAATGCAATAACATGTACGGTATTAGGATTTTTCTTTAAATATATTGTCATGATGTAATTATTATTGTACTCATTTTGACATTTAGGCCATTTTAAAAGTATAGTTTCGCTAAATCTATAGATTTAAGTCATTATTAGATAGAACAATAACACATGGTCATAATGTGATACTTTAAATTGAACTAAAAAAAGTTATGTTATTGCAAACAGAATACAATGAGGTGGTTGTTTTGCAACAAGGTGGAGACAGTTCTGTTCGTTATGGGAAAATTGACAGGTACAAGAAAACTGAGATTTGATAAAAATTGTGAGATTTCCTTGCCTGAATTTTTGTCCCAGTCCTGCCCTGTTCTACATGGTGGTTGTTCAGCCATGATACATTCACTAGCTAACAAAATATTAAATGTAAGTTATATTGTATTAATGTGTCAATATAACGTAACTGGACCTCACCAGCATGACACTAAAACAGGTAGTAGTAATGGGTACTTTTTACTTAAGTAAATGTCATAACCAATACTTCTTTACTTTAACTTCTTTTACTTTAAAAATGTGTAGCCAGTGCTTCTACTTTTACCAAAGTATTTTTAAACATGAGTATCTGTACGTCTACTTGAGTAAAGGATGTGTGTACTTTTGCCATCTCTGACTAAGACCATTAAAACTACAGGAAAACAACATGTGCAAATTCACTTAAGCGACTGAAGCTGTATTATAGTATAGTATTATAGTATTTATTATTGTAATTAGGTTTTTGTATCAAAAACAGTTCTATTCTATATTTTTAATATATATAGATGGCATTTTGCTTAACTTGCTGGTTTATTTGTTCTCTGTAATTAGCTGATTTGTACATTTATCAAGTTAGTAAGTGCCAGACTGCATTCTTGCTGGGCTAAAATCACTTTATTTCCCTATATTTTATAATGCATTAAAAGCAGGGCTGCTGTGCAATCTATTACAGTTATTATTCCTCTGGCTCATGATAACACAGGCGCACTTTATCACCACAAGTCAACTGTTCTTACATTCCTAAATTCTAGATATACGAGGCATCGCAGGCAGTCTGACAGAATAGGTGAAGAGCACATTAAGATCACATATTATGTTCCTGGGAGTGACGGCAGCAGAGAGGGTGAGTTATGCATACACACCTTGTACACATTCATAAGATAAGTAGACCCTAGAGCAGCTCTGGGTGAGTAGCCACAGGATGGATGTTTTAGAGGGATTTACGGCAGTGATGGCTTGTAAACATTTTTAGGCACGATGCCAATAAGAAATAGATGTAGCTGTGGCGAAGATGGAGAGCGAGTTCCTCTGATCTAGCCTCACCGTGCTCTTCTCGCTTCACCCGAGGAGTCGCTAGTGTCAGAGCATTTTTAACCAGCCATTCCCTAGAATTAGGATGTTAGAACGCTCGTTTCCAAATCTCTGCAAATGCGAGACAATAAACAGATGTTCAGGCGGCATTTTAGTGTGTGCGCCGCGTGTTACCTTGCACGTCGCTGAATGGCTTTCACACTCAAGTATTCCAGATGGAGTTAGAACTCAGCACTTCAACTGAGGCAAAATGTTTGTAGCCAAAACAGTGAATGCAGATCTCAACCCAGCATTTATGAGCTTTTTATGTGAATTTATTTATTTATTTCTGTGAGCGTTCCACGGCCAAGCGGCAGACCCTCCGCAGGTAGTCCTGTTCATCACAGAGACAGCATGTGGATCTGAGCTTAGCCAAGTCCAATCCCAGCCCCTCTCCGCCTGTCACTTAGCCAGCACAGTGTGACACATTCAAAGCCTCTCCACTATTCATTAGCATAGAAGCTCTGTAGAATGAAATAAATATCTTTCCCTGCCTCATCAGTTTGAATTTGAGGAAGGAATGGTTACGTAAGTCTGCTAAATTTATCAATGCTCATTTTATGCAAAGCCCAAGCTTACAGGCGGAGCCTGCGCGGTATTCCAACAGGAGGATGCCTTTCGTTTCCCCCCAAGCCATTCTATTCTATTTCTGTCCATGAAAAAGGAGGAAAAGATGCAAGATCTTTAAAAAGGCGGGCCATTTTTACCAAGGACTTCTTGGTTCAGGGGGCCAAAATGAGCTTGTCTTTGCAGTCTGTCAAATTAAGCATCCATGAGAAATTCATTTGTGACTTGACTCATTGTTTGGGGGCAAAAGAAAAGGTAACATATATAGTCTGTGTCATTGAAATAACTTTGTACATGGCAAAATGAAAGAGTCTTGTAGTGTGTGTGTGTGTGTGTGTGTGTGTGTGTGTGTGTGTGTGTGTGTGTGTGCGGTTTGAGTCTTTGATGAATGAATTGGTATTCTAACAGTGTGAGGCTGGAAGTGAACTGCTCTGCTCCCACAGGAAACTGTTAGTGTCCCTCTTTCTTTCTCTCTCTCTCTTCTCTCTCCCTTACTCTCTCTGTGAGGCTGAATGATATGCCCCATGCCTGTGAGCTGCTCAGCCATATACAGGGCTGACTGACAGCTCCCTCAGACCAGCTTAAGCTAAGACGGCACAGTGTAACACAGTTCAACATAGCTCAGCTGAACACTACACTGCGTACCACTTACCTGCACACTCCAAAATTAGATTTGCACTAGACATGCAACAAAACGCAGGACAATACGTCCAAAGTTACACCTTTGGGTAGTGTTTTTCAGACTATCAGAGTGGAAAGTTTGAGAATGTGTTCATGCCTTGCCAGAAATGCGAACATCCTCTGAAATTCAATTAACAATTTTTTTTTGGCGGGCATAACTTGTATTTGAACATTTCTGACAAGACTGATCAGTGTTTCATGAACCGCTTTTCAGCTGCACTTCTCACATTCTAAAGATAAACATACAGCACAACCAGTCTAGTCCAATTCACAAACAAATGACACTTATGAGATAGTTCTTTTAATTAATCATTCAAAAAGACTCATAAGTTACCGGTTTGAATCTGACAAATCCTTCTGACGAATATATATATGGGCCATTCTACAGAATTGGAGAAAAAAAATGTGTCTGATATCCAAGGTTCACATTTCTAGTAATTGTGCAGTCAATTCTCATATTGTATTTTCAGAAAGTTTTGGAATATTTATGCTCTCCCCAAATTTGTCACTACCGAAACACAGTAGGAACAATTTAATTAGAAGGGTCATATTGAACTATTAAGGTTTTGCTTACATCTACAGCGTAAATATATTTTTATAGGTAAATCAATAACAATTACATTTTTAACAATATTTCAAGTGTAATTTATGAGATTTGTTTTATTTTGAATCCAATTTTTCTTTGTAAAAGGCAAAAAGTTAATCATACTGATTTTAAAGTTAAGGATTCATTAGTTTGAATATACATTGAACCAAAAACCATCATAACATCTTAGTTGATCATTCATTATACTTTATTTTTGACAAAACATCCCATGTTTCGGTAGTAACTACACAAATGTAGGGGTTAGGGTTCGGGACAGCCACCTCCCAATTGAAAGTACCCAATAAATTATGATTTTTTTTTTTATATGTTAAGCTCACTAATATTTTAAATATTATTGTGGGTTTCAATAGATAATAGAATGATCTTAGTAAACATCTAAGATTTGAATACTTAAATGCTTTTTAAATATGTTTTTTTGCTTGTGGGACAGCAGTTTACACCAATTCTGTAGAATGGCCCATATATTCTATCTTTATCTGTATCTTTTATAGCTTATCATAACCCTTATTCAATGAAATTGAAAAATAGGCATACCTAATTTACTAATATGATAAGGAAAAATTCAAAAAGTGAACTATAAGAGAACAAATGCATCTATTCTCATATTTCACTCTGAGAAGTTTTTGGTGGGCTTTAAGATTCATTACCTCTCTAGGTACAGTAGGTCCTAACATAAAATAGTTTAGGAACCTCTGTTATGCAACACACTTCATCACTGAATGCTGCAGTTATATGCACCATAAATGCTAAAGAGGAATTCTAAAAATGAGCACCGCAGCACGTCTCAACACGGGGCAAATCTCAACATGGCATAGCTTCAATAGGAAACTATGACACTTATTCAGATAATCCTTAAACTGTCCTGTCAATCAAACCACACGCCTGCATAAAACCCTCACGTCACTTGCTTTTGCAGCCTCTCCAAGAGATGTTCTCTGCATGCAGTCTCTGTCGCTTCATTGCTATTTCATCCCAAATTACCACACACTCTTCTGTCCTCATTGAAATCAGCTAGTGACTCACTGTAGGATCAAAACAGAGCACTTGCAAAAATTCCCATTTTCTCCACATCACCCCCATGCATTATCCCAACCTCCTCCGAACATTCCTTGTTGAAATCCGAATCCAAAGCTGACCCCCTTCAACACGAAATGTTTATGCTGCAGCTCTCATAAATGTCAGCCCATCGTTAATCATGCAAGTGTACTGTACATGTGAAGATGTTTTTACAATGCATGAAAGTCATCACATGACCACTGCTCAACTTAGCATGGCTGTAAACAAGACTTGAATTTGATATCTATGTTTTTAAATGAGAACATTTTTATCCACATTTATTTTAAATTGACTTGGAGTGCATTTAAGTAAGGCAAGACCGCGAATGGTTGTAATGCCTGTTTTGTGCTATTAATCGAAAACTTTTTATATAATGTTCGCTCAAAACAAGTTATAATTTATTCTTTATCTGTATAAATGAATATTTTTTAATATATATAATTTAATATAAAGAGTACTCTGGTAAAAATCCACTGCATTTTATTTGAAGCATTTTATTTCAAAAAGCATTATATTTTACTTCAAAACAGAAAAACAGTACAATGATACTTTTTCATTCATTGTTATTTATATAATTATATTAATGTGCAAAATTTAATTAATAATTATAATGTGTTTTAATGAATTTAATTATAATATATTAATATACTAAATCAAATTAATGTATAAAGATTACTTTTGATAGAGATCCTCCGCATTTTTAAGCATTTTATTTCAAAAAGGTAAAAAAAAAAAAAAAGTATTCAAAAACTCAAAAAAACATTATTTTATAAGCTATACACACACACACACACACACAATATTATGTTAATATGTACATATCTGAATTAATATGTAATGTATTTGGATGATATAAATATCTAATATTAGGTATTAAATATTTTTAACATTTAGGCGAAAGGTTTGAGATCTGCTGTTATAGCCAACAAGCTGCCACTGTTATGGCCGACCAACATGATTTGGGAATTCTGTCACATTATTTTAAGGTTACTTCTAAACAGTCATTGAGCTGTGTAGAGTGGCGTTCATTCCCATTCGGTCTGAAATTTAATTTGTAACTCTAATCCCCAGTCTCACGCACACACACATGAATACACATATGCGTGGCCACCTAGGACGATGAGGGCACTGGCAGGTCAGGGGTGTCACAGCAGAAAATATCAGGCCGACTCCTGCTGCTCAGGTTCAGCCCAGGCCCCCGATGAGTGGCAGAAGCCTTTGAAAGTGTGTGCGCGCATGTGTCCGTGATGCGTTTGTGCGTCAGTCAGAGGCATTTCCAAAAGAACCTGGCGCATTGTGTGCTCCGAAAGGTTGAGCAGGCGAATGGAAATATCCATTGTAGATGATTGACAATGCCTGACACCCTTATATATCACTCTGCCGAACGCTCATTGGAAATATACGTCCCACCCCCCTAGTCTAAATCCTCTGAGATAGAGCCGCTTAAGCACAGCGCTTCTGCACGACTATGTTCGTGTGCTATTCAGAGGCATGAATGTACCATTCAGTCGCTCACAATCGGAATAAATGTAACCCGACACCTATTCCGCTGTGAGAAGAAGAACGCCTCGGAATATACGGCCTATATGAATATCTGCAGCTAGACATGAGTAATATTTCATATCAACTTCAGAAACTCGACAAATCCAATTATTCATGTTTGTAGTGGCTGTTTGAAAGCTTTGGCTGTGAGCAAAAGAGGAAGTTTTTTGCAATAACAGTTTATATTTGATAGTGAAAGAGTGCACCTCAGCCCTAAGGTACATTCTTTTCTAAAAGGAAAAAAATCTTACAATCTCAATGAAAGAAAGAGTCTCCCCTTAATAGATCTACCATGTGACTTTTCTCTTCTCTTCTCTTCTCTACTCTTCTCTTCTCTCATTCCATCTCGTCTCCTCTCCTCTCCTCCACTTGTATTTTTGCTCCAGACAATTCACACTGGCAGTTTCCATGACAACAAATAGAAATTTCCCTTCACACCTCATGCGGGTGCATTTCACCGCCAGTGCATCGAAGACAGCGCCCGCCTCTCGTGTCACAAACTGTCTGTGCCATGCTCTTGTGTTCCAACCTCCATTTCTCCCAACCAAAAAGCCCTCCTCCGTCCTCCTCTACCCGTGTCACTTAGCCTTAGCTCCAAGCTACAGCCCACTAGCTTCTTCAAGGCCTCACGCTGGCCGCGAGGGCACAAGTGTCATATAGAATCACGCTCTCTGGTCCTCATTTCCCTATCTCTCGGAGGCTGGTTTGGTATTATGGGTGGGTTAAGATGAGTCCCATGTATGGAGTTCTCAGAGCTGAGAATGATGTCAGTAATTGCACAGAGCGGCTGAGGATGTGCCGCGTGCCCGTGGCGGTGTGTGTGTGTGTGTGTGTGTATGTCATGGATGGCTGAGTACGTGCGGTCTTATGTGTTCTGTTCTTTTACAATTCAATCGTTTCTGCATCAACAGTCTTCTCTCTCTCTGCCAGAGCATTACTTCCATTCACTCTGTCATGCTCCTATTCTTGTTCATACATTTTTTTCCTCTGCACTCGTTCACAATTTTATCTCTTCCTCTCATTCCCGTGGAACTGTCCCTCGACTGTTATTCTGCTCTGTCATCCATTGTCCTACTCATTTATTTGAGTCTTTTTTCACTCTGTGCACCTCTCCTGCTCTCTTATCTCGCTCTCTTTGTTTCACATAGTCCTGCAGAGCTACCAGACTGGTCTAACATATATTCATAGCTGCCGAAGGGACCCATTTCAAAAGAGGCTTCTGTTGCCAAGACAGCAGATTTTCTCTCTGCAAATATTACAGGATGTAGTTACAGCACATTTAAGGGTGAAGTGATGTTGTCAGCCCTTTGTACGCCTTACTGAGAAGTAACTCAGTTTGATTGCTATCATCCATCAACATAAGTCAAAGTTTGCCTCATGAGTTGGAATTCAACTGAATTGGCCACACCCCAGAGGAAGTTGAATTGAAATGTCAGGAAGAGGAATTGTTTACTGAATTGTAATTCTAAAAGATTCCTCGCATGTAATGCATTCTGAGAGTGCCTCTGCACTGGTCCATTCCGTTCTGTTCCGTTCCGTTCCGTTCCATAAAATAAAAAATAAAATAAAATAAAATAAAAGTTTGTTGTTGTTTATGAAATTGCCTAACAATAAATTAAAATTAAAAAAATAATTCTTATCTGTTCATCCATCCATCTTTTCACGCCAATGAAAATGTTGCCATGCCACCTATAAACCTTTAAAATAAAAACTTAAAAACTAAGTTTACCTTGATAAACTTCTAGTTGAAATTAGTTTCTACTAGTTTCTACTTCAGATTGAAATTCTGAATCCTGTTTTTTAAATGAAATGAACAGGATGGGAATTTGCATTGTCAATTCAGTTCTGACTGGCACACAAGCCTGACGTCAACACGTTATCAAACATTGAACTTGACATTACACCATAAAGTAACAAGGAAGCCGTGACCTTTGAACTCAACCTGTCAAAAAGAAAGATTCAAAGCTTTCCAATTAAAAGACAAGCATCACGATGATCATTTAACAGTTGAGTATAAGTACTGATCACAGACCATATGTCATTTATTACACACGTATCTCATAAATGATGTAAAAACGCAATTGATCTCTTCCTCAATTGCTGTCCAAAGGGGGAAATAATTTGCCTAAATCTTCCTCGGCCCATGACCGGCAATCATTTTTGGGCAAATTAAAATTTTGATTATCACTTGATTGCTTTAATTGGTTGAGAATCAAACGCCGTCTGAAGAGGCCCTGGGAAAAGAGCTGGTAATTAGGGTACAGACTCGTGATGAGGAAGAGGGCACAATAGCATAGCAAGAGAGAGATTGGACATTATCTGAGGATGAGTTGGGGGAACCTAAAATGGGGGGATTAGAGTGAAAAGAGAGAGGGGCCAAGGGTACGGCGCAGAGAGAGTCAGGTTAAAGGAAACTGTTGGAGTGTAAAACGGTGTAGAATTTCTAGGGACAGTAACAAGCCAGGCATTATGTTTCCAGCAGTGTTAGGCATAAGGCTAGCCGCTTACTGCCATGTTCCCTGGTAGTGTGAACGCTTCAGAATGCCCACCATGTGCTTGGCTATTGTCCTGTGTCAGGTTTAATGTTACACCTTTGAGTGATGTGGACTATTCCTGGAAGACAGCCACAAGCCCCAACTCAAAGCCAGCAAGAAGGACATTCATGGCCTGTTTCATTCAATGACCTTGCGTATGGGTGATGCATAAAGTATTGCTCTCCTCAGACCAAACGGGACTAGCTCATTGGCGAGCCAGTCGCCATAAATGAGCGCATGCACCCTGACTGTTCCGGCCAATGGTAACAAACATGCTCGGACACAGCTAATGCGAATGTGACAGCTGACATTCCACGTCGGAAGCGTTACGTAAGTGTGCCGAAGCAGACGCCGAGTGTTTGCGAGCTGGAGTGGAAGCGAAGACGGGAAGACCTCACAGATTGTTTCAGGGTCCTCTGGCAAGTTCACCCCCGTTTTACAGACAGCAATGATGGGCGCTCGTCTATAAATATCAGCACCCAGCGCTGATTTACACCCTGTGACCGTAGCCCAGAGTCCACAGGCACTGACCTTCAAGGGGGAATGCAAACACACAAAGACAAATCTGTCTCTTTCCATGTCAGCTTCTGCAGTTTACAGTAAATAAAGAAGCCCACAGAGAGCGGGACAATCTATAATTAAAGTAGAAAGGTCACCTGTACCCTAGTACCTGTTGACTCTCGTCCTCCAGCCACTGGTGACTTTTCCCTGAAGTCAAACAATGGCGGCAGATAAGACTGGGACTAATTAACACCTCATTTATTTTGGTGCACTGGTGTGGACAAGCGAATGTGCGTAAAAGAGGAAGGACCACATCAGCATTCAAGTGTTATTGTGTTTACATCGCCGCATTTGAGCGTATGCGTGTGACCCCTGGATGCATATTTTGTTTGCAGGGTGTGAGCTCGGGCACATTGTCTTCAGTGGGAGTTCAGCTACTGCGTCTGGAGCAAATCCAAGAGGCTAGTAATTGCTCCATGCAGCTTCCATGTTAAATATTTAAACGCTGCCGTACATGACTGACTGGAGGATCAGGTGTCAAAAACAAGTCTGTGGGCCCTTGCAGCAGAAAATGTCCCATAATGGCAAAACTCTGTCCTCGGTCACAGGCCTTAGTCAAAGACGGCACGAACACATGACGAGGGACTTGTTAGACTCGTGCTACATCAACTGTCATGCACACAAATGGAGATTTGAGTCTCAGAAGTGGAGCAGGATGACTGCTAACATAATGAAGAGTTAGATTACCAAAACCATTCATTCAAAAATGCACACACACAGAGGAAAGATAAAAAATGGCCTTCTTTGTTTTTATTTAATATATTATGTTTTGTTTTTTTAATTTTCAACATTGCACATAATTTCATTTCCATCACATCTCATATTGCTGCCTACAAAATGATATGCATGTAGAAAAATCCAGAAGATTGATGAATTAACCCCGGAAAAAGAAAGAAAGAAAGAACGAAAGAAAGAAATGAGACAGGGTCTCCAATATACAAAAAAAAAAAAACAACAACAAAAAAAAAAACAGTAATAAATAAATAACACAAATACATCGTCAATCAGGATGCAAGTTTTCAAAACCAAAGCATCATGCAGAAAGAAAGGGCAAGCCCATCCAAAATTCACATGAATAGAGGAACATCTGGTTATTTATTTACTTCTTTGAGGAGATGATTCTATACACTTTCCTGCCGTCTGGATTGTTCATCGTAAGAACACAGACTCACCGAGCGCATTTCTCACTCTGCATGCTTGTTAGGAGGCACAAAAGCTGACCCAACACACACCAACACACCTCTCATCGAAGCGGAAATACACAGAGGTCCACCTGTGATTACCAAAATGATCTGATATTAGATTCATATTTCTGACGTGCGATTGCCTGTTTTTGTGTTAGTGACCTGTAGCTGCATACATTACTGTAGAACGGACACTAGAAGTAAGGTGATCCTGGTAATTGAAAGAGATCTCTTCCAGTCAGCAATGTTCTCCTGCGGTTTCGTTACTGTGTGGAGACAAGGGTGAGCAGCCAAGCGTTACACAGGTAACTCTGTCCATTACGACACTTTACAAAAGTGAAAAAAATGCCTAACAATTCTGAAGAACTTATGTAAGCTCACTGAAATCCATTAACAATGAGCAGACAGTCACTTGTACACAAAGTACAATATATTCCATGCTGTAATGAAAGCCACAAGAATTTGTTTTATTGTTCATACGGTACATCAAACATCACATTGGTGTGCTAAGGTTTCAGGTATTCTATGATTGCTATATTTTAAGTTGCATTTCTAAGGATTCTCTTCATTTTGTCTCAGTTTCTCTCACACAGTAGCAGGGATTCTGGCTGTTTTGCAATCAATATAGGGATGCACAATATATCGGTCAATATTAGAGATTTTTTCATTTATAAATTGGATCGGGGTGTCGAATCCTACTCCTGGAAGGCCACTGTCCTGCAGAGTTTAGTTCCAACCCCAATTAATCACACCTGAACCAAAGTAATCAAGATTTTCAGGATTACTAGAAACTTCCAGGTAGGTATGCTGGACACCCCTGTGTTAGATAAATATCGGCCGATATTGAATATATATTTGTGCATGCTTTTTCCACCATTTTTACATTTATATACTCTTAGCCATCATCTAACGCTCGCTTGAAGTTTTTAAGAACACTAATTCAATAACACTGTTAAACGTCACTTTTAGCCAATCTTAAAATGAATATTCTCTACATTACAGTTTTCTGAGGCCTAAATTCAGTTGTAACACCTAAAAAAAAAAACATTTGATTTTCGTTCTTAATTTTAAAATTTATAAAGAGAAAATTTAATTTTAATAAGAGCCATTTATTTTCTATAAGCCATGACATAAAAAAACTATTATTGTTATGATTTTATTTTTAGTGCATCCCTAACAGTCAAACAGAATTCAGAATGGTAATGTTGTGTGTGCATCTAATAAGTGAGCTTTTAGATTTCTCTCTGTTGCATTGCATATTCCTGTGCAAATCAGTCCGCATAAGCCACTGTTTAATCGCAGCAAGTTGAATATGAACAAAATAATCGATCGAATCAATGAGAGGATGTGCTGATATGGTCTATCTCGTTTAGCAGGTAATTCTCCTGTTTTTTTTTTACAGGGCAAAGCTTCCTTTTCCTCCAAAGCCAGCTGACCAGTCAGCACTGGCAGAGCATCTCCATGGTAACAAAGTCTCCTCACGGTTGGCTGGTAATTCTTGGCTGTTGACTCAGTGTGTAATGAAAGAGCCATGCGCATCGCATCGTGGATGTTAAGGAATTCTTTTGTTCTCCGATGTAAACCATTCCGATCCACTGTGTCGAGCACAGAGCGACATGTCGCGGTGACATCATAATAGCACTAACACATATTTACATATCAAAGTCACATGCAGATCTACAACATGTGACGTGACGCAATGCTCCATGTTTAGTTGCTTCATGGCGCTGATCCACCTGATGATCTCGGCTTCAGTTTATGAAAAGCACTCAGCAAGTGGTCCTCTGCTAGAGAGTCCAGTCAACTAACTAACACACACGCTAAAAAAAGAGAGAGCTGAGGAGAGAGAGTCTGCAACCGGCAGGATCGGCTTCCACGAGGTGCACAAAACCATTAGGAATTAAGAGAACGAGAGAAAAACAGGGCCCGGGACTTGAGAAGGCTAACAGTCAAAAAGTAGATCTGCCTAAAATGACGTGTGACCTTGAGGACACAATAAAATAGACATCTGCTTATGTGCATCTATTTTTACTAGGTCTAAATCTCTTCAAGAAATAAAAAGAGGTCCAAACATTGAACATAGATTTTCAGGGTTCGACTTTGGTTATATAATATTCAAGGCTAGATTTAAAAAAATAGATAGTACACTTCCATAGAACTTTGCATACAGATTACTTGAATGTATTTCCATGACAACGAAGCAGCTGGTTCATTCTAGAAATTGTTTGTGTTTATATTCTATAAGATCAGAACACGTTTATCCTAAAATTCCGACACGTCGTCTATTCGGAGTACTTCCGACAGGACAGACAGAAAGAAAGAGAGGGACAGAGAAAGAGAAGACAACTGTGTGCATAAGTCTGCATGCTTGGTTGCATGTCAGATAGGCAAGAAGGGAAAGCAAAAGACAAAGAACGAGAAAGGAGTGGGAGATGAAAAGAGAGACAGAGACAGGGAGGATTGCGGGGCAGTCATTTCAGAGAGAGTATCGTCGTCTCTTTCTGTTGCTGTGTCTCCCAACAGAGAGAGAGAGAGAGAGAGTGTTAGTTAACTGGGAATATGACTTGCAGATCTGTTTATATGTGGCTTTATTGTCATGCTGTCGGTGTGTGGCACTGTAATTTGCAGTCTTCTGTTTGAGGGCACTATTTATAGAGGGTATTGCAAAAGGGGCGAATTGAACTGCAATACCAAAATTCCCAGTTCACAACAGCAGAGTAGTGTTATTCCTGTTTACGATGAACTGATCGGTAATATTTATAAACCAAACTCTGATATTTAAAGTGGATGCAGGCAGAGAGAAGCAGACTCCGCTCACCATCTGAGTGCTGGGCATCAGTCCAGTAATGCACCAACTCAAATGAATAACCAGCTGTCCACCAAACCTGATGGCACCCACATTTCAACTTTCATAATTTATCTGCACCTTAGAGACCATCGAGGCCAACAAACATAGGTCTGTTATTCAAAAGGCTATTAGTGATGTTTTACGCCTCTGGGTGATCAAGGGACTGTTTACATAAAAATTAAAGTTCTATAATTTACTCGGCCTCATGTTGCTCCAAACCTGAATGACTTACTTTCTTCTGTGAAGCAACTGAAATAATTTCAGTCAAAGCTCTGTTTATATGAACCCTAAATGTTGCAATCCAATTCACATATTGAAAAAGTGGACTTATATGTCAGAAGAGCTTTTTAGCAAATGTTTAGTACATAAAATTAGTCTCCTCCATTGACCAGGAAGACGTGACACTTAAACATATGCATGATCGTAAGATGTAAAACATATGTAAACATTCACATGTTCACAAGGTATTTTTGAATCCGATTGAGAAAATAGTTGTATTCAAACGTTTATGTGCTTATGTTTTTCCTGTTCATTGATTTATTTCAGGTCTACATCATACCTTGCAGTCTGATTGAAAATGCAAACGTATTGACTTGCATTGTATGGACAAAACACGCTAATCTGTTTGTCAGAAAAAGGAAAGTCACATGGGTTTGGAATAACACGATGAGGGTGAAGAAATGATCAGCATATTTTCTGAAATTTGGGGTGAACCGTCCCTTAAAATACGTTTAGGGTTTCAATGACAGACACAGCTCTTCTAATCTAAAAGTGGATTGTTCTTGATTGTTGAGGCTTTGAGCAAAAGCAATGAGTCTGGTACAGAGGGGAATGTGATTTGACCCTGCATTCATACTGTAGATGTGTGACCCGTCCAGACTGACATCATTGAGCACTGCCGCTGAATTTCTCCATTCCAGCTGGCAGTCTTTTGGTTTAAGAAATGAAAAGAGATAAAACTAGATGGAAGAGGCTGCCACAGACAGACAGTAGACTTTCCCTTCACTTATATTTAACAGCTTTCACCAGGCCTACCACAAAAAAACAAGTGGCAATATTACACCCAAACAAATATTTCTCTATTATAGGAAAATATTCACATCTGTTCTTGCAAGACACTGATTCACTCGTAAAGAGGAAAATTAAAACATGTCAAGCTTTTTTAAGAAGTCTCCTGCTGCAGGTTCCTCTACATAAAGATGTAGTGTACTGTGTCTTTAAGGCATTTATTGGGGCGGGTCTTAAACAGTTTGACACCTGGCTTGATGATGGACTTCCTGTCTTACTGCTCGTCGTAGAGGCTGCAGTGTCCGCTCTCTATCTGATGTCCAGCAGGATCTTCAGTGACACCTGCGTCGACGGGTCCGTCCCGTCCACTTGTCGTCCGTTGACTGGCAGTCATGGCCGTTCCCCTCGGTAGGAGTCCAAAGGCTGACGGAAAAGTCTCTCATAGGCAAGACTCACAACAACTGCAACAGAAAGGAAACAACAAAAATGTTGACTACTGACACAGCTTGTGTCATCTAAATTGTTTATCATCAGATTTTAGTCTAGCTGGCTCAGTAGCAAATTAAAGTAAGAGTTTCCTCAGTCATGTCATTACAGCGTCAGTATTTACAGTGACAAAGAAGTGCAGTGTCAAGTGACACACAGAAGATTGTCCTGTCCGGCACATTAACCCAGACAACCTTCACCTGTAAAGAGCATACTTTACCATTACTCAACAACAACTACAAGCTAATGAGATTAGGGGTGAATTCATTCAAAAGTGCCTTACTCACTCCGAAGGAAAGAGCGCTTGAAGTGAGTGTTGTAAGGGTGCAGAGCATTATTGTCTCATATGTTGCACTATCGTTGTTTGGGGTTGTAAGATAGACACATTTTATTTTTCACAATTCTTTGATAAACAGAATATTCAAATGGACAGCATTTATTTAAAATAGAAATTGTTTGTAACAATTGTAAAAGGCTTTACTGTCAATTTTGATCAATTTAATGCATCCTTGCTGAATAAAAGCTTTAGTTTAATCTTATAGACCCCAAACTTTTGAATGGTAGTGTACATTACTGCCATTTTATTTTAAGCCAGAATGTAATCTTCATTATATCCGAATAAAATTCATATGGCTGTTAGATAAAAATAATAATAATAAAGTTTTGTGTAAATATATACTATATGCATCTTTCATAGTAATGTCTTTTCATTTGGCATTTGGTTCAAACTAATTTTCAGATAATGTGTCAAATAAATTACCTCAGGGTTCACAATTACTCAGGAGGAAGCACTACTCTGGATCACATGATTATAACAGTAAAATTACTTCTTCCATCTCATCTACCCGTCCCTGCACTTTGATATTTGCCTTAGCTAAAATCATCCGCAGATCTGCCCTTCAACACAAAAGCATACTAGTACACATATAAACACAAATAGAATGAGAAAAACACTTTTGAGAATGTACCTCAACAGAAGATGTTAGGCAGAATGACAGCCTCAGTCACCATTTACTTTCACTGTATGGAAAAAGAAGCTATGGAAAAAGATATCAGTCGTCCTAACATCTTCTTTTGAGCTCCATGGAGGAAAGAAAGTCATTCAGGCTTGGAAAGACATGAGGATGAGACAAAAGTCATTTACAATACATCTTGAATTACAACAGGACAGCTTGCCACTCACATGTACTTTTAACCACTGATGTCCATACAAACCAATGCCAGTTAAACTAATGCCATGAAAGCGTACGTCACAGCAAGAAAGTCCACAATAATCATTTTCAGTGCATTCCATAATGCCTAAAATGCCAGCTGCAGAACAAGAGTCATTGGTTGACATGCTAGTGGCCATGTCACGTACCAAGACACTGGGCTGCTCATCCGTCCGAGAAGATAGCCAACAGAACAGATGAACAATCCAACCTCCAATGTAGACTGATTACACCAGAACAGTGCCAATACGTCACTCTAGTCCAGAAGCGTAAGCTTTTGCCAGCCAGTGAACATTGTCAGGCCAGATTTTTGGAAAAACATCCTATAAATTATGCTTCAGAGCCTCTTTTGCATTAAACTGTCAGACATGATACAGAAAGCTCTACAAAATAATGACTCATATAATGTTCACAGTTAGTGCAACTTTTGCTGACATGCTCACTTTTCTTTTTTGCCAGTAAATAAGAAGTGAAGAATTTTGAAAAGTGAAAAATGTTCTCATTCTCTAAAGAGAAGAAATAAAAATGTGATAATATTTGATATCAGCTATCCAATATGATAGTGAGTTAACATTTTACACTTATATTTTGTAACTTGACATTTAAAAAAAGCACTACAGTTTAAAAATAAAAACAAATACTGTAGGTGTCAGTGAGATGCAAAAAAAGTTTCCTAATGTACATAAATGCTTTATATTCTTAAAAGGATTCTGAGAAAAATGTAACACAAAAATATTAAGAAGCAAAACTGTTTTTTGAGCAATAAATCAGCATTTTGGAATGAGTTCTGAAGCATAATGTGACACTGAAAAAAATCAGCTTTGTAATCACAGTAATAATATATTTCATATATATATTAAAATAAATAACAATTTTAAACTGTAATAATACTTAACTTATTGTTTTTACTGTATGTTTTTGAATGAATAAATGCAGACGTTTCAAAATGATAAAAAAATGAACAGTGTACAAGTAAAAAGTGACTTTTTACAAAATGTATTTTAATAATAATATAATCTAATAGAATACTCTCAATAGAATTTAAAACGGACTGAAGATAATTAGCATTCTGTACAGTTGTGTAGTTGAGTAGTGAATTACTGTAACTGTGTGCGCAATAGCCTTATTTATTTTGGAGGACAGTCTTCAGCAAGCATGTCTAAGCTACTTGAAATGCCTGTTTGTTTTTCTAATTCTACTCTTACAGCTGAAATTCTAATAAACACTATGAAGTAATAAATAAACACTGATAAACACTGGCACAGCGTTGGGCTGGCAAGCCATCAAATGTGTGAGATCTGTTTCTGTGCTGAGAAGTCAAACGTATAAAAACAGCCAAGCATATGGTCTGATCAATCCATAATATTTTGAGTTGATTCATACCACTGGAAACAAGCGTACCCCTCAGAGCCCCCGACTAACATACACATTCTCCTTCTGACTCTCTCTTTGCTGCTCTCCTCTTTTTCCTCTCTCCGCTACTAAACGACGTTCATATTTTCCTGGCACAGGAGAGGTCAAAACATGACTGAATAAGGAATTCTCCAGTAATTGAGTCCAATTTTCCTTTTTCTGAGACATTTCATTCCGTAGCTAATTTTAGCGCTCCTGCACACAGTCTTTTCTGTGCTGTGAACAGGGATCCAACAACAACCACAAATCCCATGAACTCTGACGAGGCTGAAGCTGCACCGCTCAGATTTACTGTACAGCTGGGATCAACAGCTGCAAAAAAAAAAAAAAGGTAACAAACAGAAAGGCAACATTTAGATTCAGAATTTAAGATTTTTTTTTTTACAATAATTATATTTCATATACACACACACACACCACTCTTCTTTTTTGTAACCAAAATCAAACTTCATAATTATTCATGCATGTTAGCTACTCTCCAGACTCTCCAACAGTTCTAGGACATCTCATTGCTTGTTTCACTTAACCTGTGTGTTAGTGGTGGGAATCTTCCTGCAGATTTCATCATTACACCAGTAGGTGGTGACGATTCGAAAAAAACAATTCATTCAGAAGGAATTAAGTTACTGTCTTTATGAGAAGGTCACTAAATCATTCATTCAACCTCTTCTTTTTAAACACTTCTTCATTTAGCAAAAAAATATTTATGAGTAAGTCATTGAATCATATACTCAACTGATTTGTTTGTTCAAACACAAAGATTCATTCAGGAATTCAGTAACTGTGTTGAACAACTAATTACTGTGGCTTTTGTAAGTGGAGGAAATACCAACTAGCCACTAACAGTACTGTGTCTAAAACGTAAGTTAATATTAATGTTTGGTTTATTGAACTGTATAAAAGCAATATCACACTAGCAATTGCACTACTGGTCTAAACATCAACACAGCCATGATGAAATTCCAAAAAACAATCTTGCTTGTGTGATATTGTTCAAATATATTATATGTAGCCCACACCTGTTGGTTTTTCTACAAAAAAAAAAAATATTAAAGGGATAGTTCACCCAAAAATGAAAATTCTGTTATTAATTACTCACCTTCGTGTCGTTCCAAACCTGTAAGAACTTCGTTCATCTTCAGAACACAAATTAAGATATTGATGAAATCCAAGAGCTTTCTGACTGTGTATAGACAGCAACACAACTGAAACATTTTATAGCCCAGAAGGGTAGTAAGGACATTATTAAAATAGTCCATGTGACATCAATGGTTCAACCTTAATTTCATAAAGATACAAGAATACTTTTTGTGCACAAAGAAAACAAAAATAATGACTGTATTCAACAAAAAAGAGTACCACGACGCATGCGTGCGTGCTGCTGATGCAGGAGCTGTTGTTCTGACATGCATGTGCTGCACCTTGTTTACAAGCAGAGGAATGCACACGCATGCGTTGTGGTACTGTCGTGACCCGGAAGAGAAGAAATCATTGAATAAAGTCATATTCATAGTCATAGTATTCTCGTAGCATCATAAAATTAAGGTTGAACCACTGATGTCACATGGTCTATTTTAACAATGTCCTTACTACCTTTTTGGGCCTTGAATGTGTCACTGGTGTTGCTGTCTATGCAGGGTCAAAAAAACTCTTGGATTTCATCAAAAATATATTAATGTGTGTTCCGAAGATGAACGAAGATCTTATGGGTTTGGAACAACATGAGGTTGAGTAATTAATGACAGAATTTTCATTTTTGGGTGAACTGTCCCTTTAATATCTAATATTCACAACAAGACCATCATACACATTCAGTCAAAAACAAAATTTCCACAGCAGAAATCCACATCATTTATCACTGCAGATTTATCCTGAGCAATGAGCAATGTATCTCTCTTTGGCTTGCCTGAATGCCTACATGCCTGCTGTTGTTTTTTCCCCTCTGTCTCTCTCTTCTTATCCCTCTCTTGGCTGGCGTCCCTGTAGCAGGCAGAGCATGTAGTAAGTATGTGACAGAGTGTAACGCTGGAACCCTCGGCATTCTGATTTCGGGGGTGGGGGGGTGCACAATGGAGTCACATGTGCCTGATGTGCCTCTGAGTCATCTGACTCTATGACAGACCGTCAGTGCGAATTAGCGGCATCCCGTTCACTGGGGCAGGGGCTATGGAACATCATTAAAGCAAAGACGTCCTCCGCCCCCTCAAAACAAGGCACAAACACAACCACGTACAACTAAGGCATCTACACAGAATGCCTTCTTCTTTATCGAATGCCTCTGATCAAGAACACGGGAGTGAGAATCGATCCCTGACAAAGTCAGGGGTACATCAGGGGTCTCTGCGAGACAATGAAGACGGCAACATGAGGTGCTACGCTCTGTCGAGCAATTATTGATTTTTAATCAGAGGAAGTTTCGTTCTCTCTACGGTCAGCCTTGAGTTTGACAGCAAAGCATTTACAATTAGAGATCGCTTTCTTGACTCATCCATCACAAACATCTCTAATCCTGTAAACTAAGTGGGTTGACAGTCAGAGAGCTAAAATATGACACATGTAAAACCATTTGTAGATAAATTTGTACGCTGAATATGCACTGTACAACCTGTAATGTGACAAGACTTTGTATTAAGCTCTTAAAACCCTTTCACTAATTCAGTTGCACAATGAAGCGTGACCTTGAATATTAGTGTGCATTTACCAGGGTAAAAATGAGACCGAGCGCACATACTCTTGCCATGTCAAACACACACCCAGCTTGCTGAATACTGAAAATGAGAAGAACACAAATTTAGCTAATACATTTAGGCAAAAAAAGAAAGATTGTAGCTAAGACAACGGATAAATTATTCAGGACCACAAACACAATTATATCTCTTATTTTTCTTCCACATAAACTAAAGCATATCAACTAAAGCATATTGTATATCAACTGAATATACAAAGAGCTGTTATTAGAGGTTATTTGCCATTATACCCTTCTAACATTCACGTCATTTCAGGAAAACGAAATAGTGCATTGCCCAAGTGGATGAGCAACCAATTTTGCGACAGCGCATGGACGTTTTAGCTTGTACAAGGTTATTAAACTCCATTTTTAGCTGATGCTTCTGGCAGTGTTAACAAACACGTTCTTGTAGAAGCATGGTGACTAAAAAGGGCAATGTTCAGAATGACGTTTAAAAAGACTTGTCAGTGGTGTTGCTCTGAGGCAGTGTTTATTAATAGATTTAAATTAGGGGAATAGTAAAAATGGATAAAGTCTAACAGATTTAATTGTACACTCTCCCTCTAGCAAGAAAGTGATAAAATGTACAAACAGATGTGTGCATGAAATTTACATAAACACTTGAGAGTTACATGTCCAAATAAGGACATCACTGTCTGACTAATTCCTCTGTAAAATGATGTTTCAATTAAATCATCAAGCTTCAGTTAATTCAGCATTCTCTCTTGGCACTGGACTCAATTTCAAATACCTGAATAAAAATAATCAAGACACAATTAAGCTGTTTTCATTTAGTATACATTTCCGTAAGCTGGTATGTAGTTTGCATTCACCTCAGTTTATGACAAAGTTTACCCATATCAGAAAACATGTATGGTGCCGTATTTGTAGATTTGGTAATTAATTAAAATCTTATATATATATACATTTTTAAAAAAGAAGTCTCACCTAGTCTGTTTTTATTTGATCAAAAATACAATAAAAACAGAAATATTGTGAAATATTATAACAATTTAGAAAAACTGTTTTCTATTGCATTTGTTTTAAAATGTAATTGATTCCTATGAAGGCAAAGCTGAATTTTCAGCAAGCATTACTCATGGATTCAGTGTCATGTGATCATTCAGAAATCATTCTAATATACTGATTTGGTGCTCAAGAAACCTTTCTTATTATCTTATTAGTGAAACAGTTGTGCTGTTTAATAT
The DNA here is from genome assembly GCF_012432095.1 of Onychostoma macrolepis. Classification (NCBI taxonomy): domain Eukaryota; kingdom Metazoa; phylum Chordata; class Actinopteri; order Cypriniformes; family Cyprinidae; genus Onychostoma; species Onychostoma macrolepis. The sequence goes on along the minus strand of NC_081161.1, from coordinate 29,475,814 downwards.
ATTTGTGGAAACCGTGACACATTTTTTTTCCAGGATTCTTTTGTGAGTAGAAAAATAGCATTTATTTGATATATATATATATATATATAAAATTAACAGTGTAAAAAACACATTTTTACCCCACTTCCCCCTATAACTAATGTGATCATGTAACTGATCTCCACCCAGGTTAGGTCAGAGCTTTGTGAGCCAACATGGTTGGTGCTGCTGTGTGTAACGTTCTCTGAGAATATTTATTGCATGTCTGTAAGGAAGATCAATGTAAGTGATTGGTGCTGGATGATCTATGAGACAGCGATTACACAGTGTCTCTTACAGATCATATAATCATTACCAATAAATCCATTAACCAATGAACATGCAGATGCCGACAGAGATTATGAAGCCAAGAGTGTCTGCTTTTGATTCACACGTCTCTTTATCTGTGATATAGTCGAATGCCAATATGTCTGATCATTCAGAGCTGAAATGGATTGCAGGTGATCTAAAGGAGGGACACAAGTGTGCCAGTTGCCTTGCTGCTTCTCCTCACCTGAGAGGAGATTTATTGTTTGCTTTCAGCCTCATCAATCACACAGACGTATCTGAAACAGAAATGATATCAGCAGTCATCCCGTGCCCGTTTTCATCTCTTTTCATGCGCTAGATTTATGCTGCCAATGACCTTCATCCCTATTAGAGGAAGACAGATCTAATGCCTCAGACGGGCTCTGCCTAATGCCAATTATGTCTCGCTGTACAGCCATGAGAAACACGTCTGGCCTTCCAGCAAGTGGGGGTACAATGCAAGACTAACACAATGTCACAGACCACTACATTAAATATACCCCATACTACTGCTGTCCTAATAAAACAAATACTGGTAAGTTAGAGTGGTAACACTTTAGAATAATGGTCCATTGTTAACAAGTAACTATGCAGGAAGTAATAGGTAGTACTACATTAACATTTAACTTAATACTATTATCTAATAGCGAAGCAAGATTAACTAAGTAGTAGCAAATTTAGGACAAAGGTAGTTCCTTATTAAGATATTTGATAATTATTAAATAAAAATATCCTCATTGAGAACTACTTGCGAACTGTGACCAATTAATAAAGAATAACCAATTAATTACTAATCACAACAGTAACGTCTTAAAAATGAACAATTGGGTTCTTAGTGGAGACTAATTTATGAATATGATATCCCCCAAATAAGTCAGCTACAGGTTGAAATTGTGACTACTACTCTTACCAAAGGATGGATGTTCTCTGTTTATTTCAAACAAAAACATAGAATAATAATAAAAATAATTCATTTAAAAATATTAATAATTAGGAAGTGATTGAATTAGTTAACAATTATGAGCGCTAGTTTGTGTCAGTTCAGTATGCCTCCGACTCCAAAAGACCTACCTTTAGTGACAGTAGGCTGGGGAGGACTTTTCTTGAATATAAATAATGATGTTCTCTTGACAAAAACAATTCACATCCTTAATGAAAGCATCGACTGCATTAATATTGTGTTAAGCACAAAACTGCATATTCCAGATTACAGTGTCTGGTAAAATATCACTAGTGCCTCACACAAGTGTATGACTGTACACTATGTTAAATAACTTATTAAATTAATTACTGAGAGGTTAAGGTGTTTTTCACTTTAAAATAATGGTCCAGATCACTAGTAGTTCCTGCAGGCTGACAAGGTAACGTTTGAGTAATTAGTGAGGGGTTCATGTATTTTTCACTTTAAAGCTAAAGTGCTACTAAGGAACTACTAGTGATCTGGACCATTATTTTAAAGTGAAAAACACGTTAACCCCTCAGTAATTACTCACACATAAATTAATAAGTTATTTAACATTTTATATCTGACACATACTGTACAGTCATACATTTGTGTGAGGCACTGGTGATATTTTACCAGTAGGTCATTTGGAGTGGGATACATGGGTCATTCTTCAGTTGGGGTGGCAAATGAGAGGCAGAATTTGTAAAAATGCTTGTTTGTTTGTTTTTTCTAATAAAATATATTGCTATGCATTTCAAATTTGTTTAATATGTTATATCCATTAAAATGATAGCTTAAGAACATTCTGATTTTTGAATAATTTCAGTCAAACGCTGGTGACACAGTCACTTATGTCTATGTCATTTTGAAGTAACACCACAGATGTAATATTGCAAGTTACTATACAGGCTCTGTGGTGGTGCTAGAAAAGTAACACCACAGACAAATCAGCATAAATCCAGACTTTTCTAAAATGGAGGCTGCCATCATGATGATTTCAAGATCAGGGGACATTTTGGAAATATTAATAAGTATGTATTTATCAAATTTGTGATTAAAATATGTCAGATCACCAAAGACACTAATAAAGTGTGACACATGAAAATTGTCAGAAGTTTAGCTAAATTTAAGGAAATTAATAAGAAAGAATGTACTCCCCATGCACCCCTCAGATCAGCCAGCACTATGACCTTTACACACAGGAAGTAGTCCAAATAGAATTATCCCTTTTCTTAAAGGCATCCATTGTTGTAACACCACAGACATGAATTTGGGGGACTCAACTTTTTTCTTAAATATAACAAAACATGTATTTTTTTAAAACAATTTAATAAAATTGTACATGTTAAAATCTATATTCACAATATAACCACTTTATTTGTGCTAAAAACGCTATATTGTTGCAATTACATTCCATGATACCTCTCTAAGGTATGACGGGAACATCCATATTTTGACCCACATATTGAACTGACATAAAACAGAGTTCATAATTGTGAACTAATTCAATCATGAGCTTGTCAGCATCACTTCCTAATTATTAATATTTTTTAAATGAATTATCGTTTTTTTTATTATTTTATGTTTTTGTTTGAAATAAACAGAGAACATCCATCCTTTGGTAAGAGCAGTAGTCACAATTTCAACCTGTAGCCGACTTATTTGGGGGATATCATATAAGACGTTACTGTTGTGATTAGTAATTAATTGGTTATTTTTTATTAATTTGTCATAGTTCGCAAGTAGTTCTCAATGAGGAGATTTTTATTTAATAATTATCAAATATCTAATAAGGAACTACCTTTGTCCTAAAATTGTTACTACTTACTGCTTAGTTAATCTTGCTTCTCTATTAGTTAACAGTATTAAGTTAAGTGTTAATGTAGTACTACCTATTACTTCCTGCATAGTTACTTGTTAACAACGAACCATTATTCTAAAGTGTTACTGTTAGAGTGTGCATCTTAACAAGCAGGTTAATAATTATTTACATTTTTTATTAATGTTTTCGGTAATGCTTTATTTTAAGGTCTAATAACTAGTCGCTAATTAGCATGCATATTAATAGAATATTAGCCATTTATTAGTAGTAATTAAGCACATATTAATGCCTTATTCTACATGACCTTATTCTACATCCCTAATCCTACCCAATACCTAAACTTAACAACTAACTAACTACCGTACTAACTATTAATTAGGAATTTATTGAGGGAAAAGGCGTAGTTAATAGTTAATAAGTGTTCCCTATTCTAAAGTGTTACCATGTTTTCAGTACATGGTTTAAAACTTCAAATTCAATGCACACAAGTACATAAGCTGCAAAATCTGAGCCTTTTTTGTGAATATATGCTTAATTGAGAGCCAGTACTTATTAAAAAATATATATTTTATATTGATTTAAAAGATTTAATAATGTAAACATGGTCAACAAAAGTCATACAGGCTACTTTTATTGTATTTTTGGAGTCCAATGACCCTAGTTATTAAAAAAAATGCAGCCTGGACATTTTGTCAAAAAACTTATTTTGTGTTCCACTGAAAAGAAGTTACACAGTGTCAAGTGAGCATGAATGTTTAGATACTGACATAGGGTAACGTGCTTTGCTCAAGGGCAAAATGATGATAGTAAATGGAATGTGAAAGTGGGATTTGATCTTATGATTAAATACAATACTTTCATTTCGCATCGTAAACCACAGCCTGTTTTGTGAAATCAACAAGAGATCAGGTTCTGTTGAAAAGCTAGTGGATGATTAAAGCAGATAAACTGCAGAACACAACAGAAGGTGTCACTAACAGAAAACAAAATGCCAACACCCAACTGTGTCTCATATTTTTTTTATATTTTATGCCATATGTAATTACTCCAAAACATGCCCTTAAAAGAGAAGTGTGTCATTTATGCACTACTAGCATCACCAAACAGAATTGGAAAAGTAATGACTGTTGTCAAACAGGTTTTCTGAACGGTCCACCCATCAAACACATAGATAGTTCTGCCCCAAAATGTATACCTTATAAAACTAAAAATGAATATATAAGATTTAATATTAAAAATATTCACATTTTGAGTGATGAAATCACCAACAATGAATCCACCATCAACTGCACCATATTAGTATTCAAAACCAATGAAACAACAATATTGTATGCTGATGGGTTGTCAGCTTGAGATTTCTAGCTGTTGCGGCTGATAGACATTTTTCAGCATTTAGTGAAGGTGAGTGGGAGGTCTTGAGAGAGTTTTTTTTATCAGCGACAGGCATCTTCATCATGCTGTTGCCCAGTGCATGCTGAAAACACCCTCTACATAACACTTCATTCCCTTCACCCGGCCCCTGCATAACACCTGCATGCAGACATGTACTTATTTGCGATTCAACAGTCACTGCCTTTGATATTACCTCACAAAGTGAATTTAAAAGCCATTGATTTTTCTCCTTCTGCCCTAGCAGCCTATGATTCAGCTGTCAGTGTCTAAGTTGCACAGTCGTTGGACTTAAAATGCTTTCTCTGCCTCCTCCAAACACAAACTCACATACATGCACGCACAAACACGCATACGCATACGCATGCACAAATCAATAATGCTTTACCTGACACTATCTGTTGCAGGAATACTCGGTTCTGTCATATGCACTGAGGCATAGCATTATGCATTTCGTGTTTGGTTATTGCAATTTGTGACAGATGAATGAATACTCTCAGGGCTCAAGATGCCATTTACATTAGCAGTCAAGCTAATAAAAATGAATAAAGCAACGGCAATCGGATCACATGTAGCTGCATGTATTGTGGCTATACAGACAAAGAAACACAAATAAAAGCAATTTTTAAATTTTCAATAAAAGAAAGAGAAGAATCCTTAAAGAATGAACATCTTTGAGAAATTAACAAATCAAAACTCTGCAATTAAGACAATACAGATATTATATATACCAATTCACAGATGTCATGCACATTTTGACTCTATTGTCACATTAGTGCTGCTGACACTGCCTTTTAGCTTACTATTCAGCAGCAATGTCACTTTTACAGTGTGTCAACATAATTTTATGAAACGTCTTGCTTGAAAGTGTCATGCTTTCGCTTTACTGTTTGGACAGTCCACTTCTTATACAGCCTGCTTCATCTACACTGGTATTTGAGTATAAGAGTATTTCTAGACTGACACAAATCTCCCTCACAAGCTCACAATGAGCACTGCAGTCTACTGCCATTTTTCAAGCCTCATAAATGAAATCAGGGCAGCTAGGTGGTGGGAGACAACCAAGATGTAAAGTGCAATGTCACCAAAGAGAAAACGAATGTTGTCAAACAAGAACTAAACAAGAATATACTGGAAAGATTTGAGGGGAAAGGAATATGGTGGTGTCTAAAAGTGAGGGATTAACAATTGTAAAGGTAGAAATCCATTTGAAATCATGACACTTTAACTGAGGATTATTTGTTGCAATTGTGGATTTAACTGTTTGTTTGTTTTGTTCTTGACAAAGTGTATGATTTCCTTTAAGGCTTTGTAAACAAATATTGCATTGCACTGAGGTAGAATAATATGAAAAATATGTTGTATATTTAAAATGACTTAAATTGTCATCTTAACCTTTAATCTTCAGATTCTCCGTCTCTGAAATGACTTTCGCTTTCGGCTGATATCACAAATCCCTCATATTTCAACTACCTGGCTCCATTCTGATTTGTAACACCCCCTTTTAACGATCCAATCAAATCCTGAAGTCAAGTCTCAAACAACCTTTTTTTTTTTTTCTTGAGTATTCTGTTTCTGATTAGAAAAGCTAAATGGGCAGCAAACAGCCCATGATGCATTGTGCAGGGTGCTTGAAACTGCTCCTTTTGAGCGCACACATTAACGCACTACTGAACCATAAAGAAAGGTGTTTTAACACATTTCTATGATTTACTTCAGTGGATAGCTATTTCACCCGAAAATGAAAATTCTGTCATCATTTACATTTGTTGTCATTCCAAACCTTTATGACGTTCTTCCTTGTGTGTAATATAAAATATTTTGAAGAATGTCGGCAACCAAATGGTTTCTGTTCCCATTGACTTTCATTATAAAATAAAAAAAAAATAAAAAATACAATGAAAGTCAATGGGAGCTGAAACTGGTTGCCGAAGTTCTTCAAATATTTTATATTACACACAAGGAAGAATGTCATAAAGGTTTGGAAGAACATGAAGATGAATAAATGATGTGTAAAACTTTCCTATTGGCAATAATATTCGGCTACAATTTAAAGTGCTCAATTATCTGCATTTCACAAATCAGCTAATTATATAATGCTGTATCGCTACAGTCAAAAATCTGAACATACAGAACAAAAGATGCAGTCACAAATCACACACACAGTGTCACTGTGGTTAACTGTGCTAAGCTGAGGCAAGAGAGTTTGCATTATTTAAGCGACAGGGAGAAACTTGTCAAAATCCATGTGGAAAGAGGGCAGCAGCTGCAGTGATGAGCTGTGCTTGGGGATCTAGCCTTCTCTCCAGCTGTAAGGAGCAGGAAAGCACTTAAGTGCTCCACATGTTGCATGCAGCAAAGCCTGAGGGAGCGGCAGAGATATCATGAGCTGAGTCGTGGCGTCTGCCACACTGCAATGAATATGGAATCACTATAAACAATACCCAGGTAACTGAGCGAGAGAACACAGCATGAGAGATGGAGGGGGAAAAGACCTGGGACCTGCATCTCACAAGCGTTTAAGAAGAGCCAGGGGGCATGGCTCCTCAGTGGCAAGGGCTGAAAATGTTTGATTGTTGTTTGAGCATGTGAAGAAAATGAATGAATTTTGTTCAAACGACCATTGTGGATAGAACGGTGTAGAAATCTACCCTTCTCCTTCTGTATCTTAAACTTTGCTGTTGCCATGACAACCAGTATGTTTTTTTCCCCTGTATTTTCTCATGACAACAATACTTCATGTGATGTTTCCTGTAATTGTGATTACTCTGCAAATATATTTATGTCCCCTCTGCCCAACAGTTCAGTGTAAACATACCTTTCATATATTTGCGCGCAGAAATCAAAATGTATACTCGCTAATGTGCCAAATGTAAGAAAAATCAGACTTTGGCAAGAAAATAAATGGATTTTCTTGGCATTTGACTGGTAGCTTTATTAGGAGCTGTAACATAATGCACTGTTTCAGTGCCAAGAATGATAGTTAAACTCTGGCTGATTTCTACTTGATGTAAGTGACATGAGTGAATCAAATGAGACATACAAGCACTCTCCTAAAGTGACTGTCTAATAATGATGGAAGTGTGACACAGCCATAAAAAGATGAGCTCATTAAGTGACTTATTTGTCCTGCACATCTAACAACTAAGCTTTTCTATTGAACCGCATGAGGTGATGCATTTGTGATGCATTTAAGCCACCAAAATGTTTTTATTATGAGAGAAAGAATTTCACATAGAGAGTAGAGACTGGCCAATGCCTGATGCTGTGAGTGACATGATGACCTTCACTGTTTGCCATAAATATGCATGGGGAAAAAACCCAACTAATTCAATCATATTTAAACTCCACTGTCTATTGGCAGTCGGCAAGATGTTAATTTTGGAAACAGTATATGTCCCTTCAGATATAACTTGTGGCTCCTCACAACCCCACTTTTGTTTACAAGGAGTGGCACTTTTGGTCTTTACTTAAAGCCTTTATGTATAGTGCATTATAAAAGTAGTTAGTCTCATGAATAATTGTAACCACAGTTAATACATTATAACACTTATCGATTCATTGTTACACTAATGCATTTTAAATTCAGTTATAATTATTTACGACAAGATATAATGTATTACAACTCGCATTATGAATAATTATAATGCTTTATACCCTTTAATAACCCTTCAGTGATGCATTATTCATAAAGGCTTCAAGCAAAGTGTTACCGCACTTTTTCCGAATGTAAATTCATTCTTTATTTCTATTTGACGTTTTATCAGTATTACACTATTAACAAGAAACCAATACTACAATATTTATATCTTATTTTTATATTATCATACTACTATTTATTAGATTTGAGTCACATCAAAAGTGAATCAAGCTTTTGCCTTTTTTAATTCACTGCCTTCAAAATAAACATTCACAGCCTCTGCACAAAAATAACTCTGCCTATGCTTAATCATCTAACACGAATTATCTAGTTAGAGCAAAACTTAACAAAAAAAGAATAAAGAAAACATTGTTTCAATCAAGCAACAAGCAAGTTCTATCTCTCCTTCTCTCTCACATACACACACATTTAACTCTGGAGCTAGTACCATAAAATAGATTTTAGCTAAGGTTTCCATGGCAACATTAACATTTCCGCCCCCCCAAACTAAGACAGTTCTATAGTTGTACAGAGGCAGAGAGAGAGAGAGAGAATGGAAAGGAAAGAAAAACTCTCCCTCCATTCCTGCAGACAGAACAACAAGGGGGAAGTCAATCATCTTGCTAGGCCTCATCCATCTGTCTGTATGTAACTCTAGAGTGGAAATAGATTTATGTGAATTGATATGTACAGTTTGCAGACACAGTTTGACAGAGATTGTATACAAGCAATCAAGACAAAATACAATACAGTCATTCTAATACATTGATTATTTGATTTGATTTGATTTGATTTGATTTAATGTGTTGCATTTCTCATTTGAGCGTTGATTGATCTAGAGTTATTACTTTGTATTTCGAATTACTGTAAACACATCTTGCATTTATGATGGGAAGAATCAAAAACAACTTCAATATAAACGTCATAGCAGGTGAATGGTTATGGTGCCGCCATATTACATCCACGGTGTAAAGCTGGATGGGATTTTCATAACATTAACATATCATTGTCACCTCATTTTGCCAGTGCCTCAGCCATTAAACTACATTTTGTAAAGCAAAATGTGTTTCATAACCGTTTTTTTGTTGAGGACTACATCACCAGAGCAATAAGTACATTTTTACAAGTGTTACAAGAAAACATTTTGTTGCTAAAACAGATTTATATCCCTGTGATGGTCCTCCACGAGCAAATCTACATTAAACATTTGGTTAGCAGAACAACTAAATGAAGCGAATAAAAAGCTCTCGAAGAAAGCCATAGATACTCTTGTACCCTCCGCAACAGTACTATAAATAAAAATACAAAAACACATTAGTCTACATTTATACTAACAACAGTGTGTCCATCCCATAGAGAGACAGGAAGTGCTGGCTAATTCCAAAGGCCTAAACTGCAGTTTCTCTGCCTGCTCTCTGGAGGCAGCATGACAAGCCAATTAAAGAACAGGAAACCCACCAAGATAAACATTCAGACCAGAATTATCACAACAATGAAGATTTCCTTGCTCAGCACAGAGGAGAAATGTAAATAGCTGTAAAACAGGCCAGGATGCGAGGCAAATGCTAGAACTATTTCAGCTGCTGTATCATAAGATCCATAGACAACACGCAGGAAATGATGGGCCTGCTTGTGCAGCAGCATACTGCATTTACAGCTCAGCAGTTTCCATGCTGTATTTCTGAGTGCATGAATGTCAGAAGGTCACTGACTACCGCTTGGCTTTGCTGTCCGCCTATAACCACCAAACAGAGCAGGAATTACATCAGGGCACAGTTGGTCCCATTTGCAATTCCTTTCTTCTGATGAGTGTATGTGTGTGTGTGTGTGTGTGTGTGTTCTGTGGATTGGAGACTATAATGCAGAGCAAGGACACAGTACCTCCCCTGGACACTACAATGTCTCGTCTTGAAAGATGGTGTAATTTGGAGGGAATGGATGGTTGAATAACTTGACAAGGAAGGACAAGAAACTGAATCGTTGTATGTTTCGATCTTATGCATTTGGGAAATGTGTCTTTGCTGTGATGCAACTAATAACTAGGGCTGTAACAAATCATTTGTTTTGCCAGTACGCCACCACCTGTAACTGCTACAGGTGTGTTCAAACCATTGATTCCGTTGGTAAACCAACTAACTGCAATGGCCACTACTGAAAAAAAAACAAAAAAACATTAAAAATGTGCACTCAATACTGCCCTATTCACAGTCAGTGACATATCATTTATTCCACAACTGTCAAAGTAGAGTTACCTGGGTAAAGTGAGTCATATTTGGCTTGTCATCTAATCTTAATAAGTCTGCCCCATAAAGTCACCCACTGTATGTCAAATATATCAGCTTTTATAAAAGCTATCTCATATGGATGTACATGAATTTGAACATATGCATGAATTCAAAAAAGACTTTAAAATCATTATATGTAAAATACAAACAGTGCAATTTTACTAGTAACATAAAGGTATGATAGCTATGAAGTGACTTAGAGGTAAACCAAACAACCAAAATCAGACATTATTTTACATTAATGTTATGTATATTTTATTATATATTGATTGGTATTTTACCCCATCTCAGGCCGTACTGCTTTTATTAAATTATTTGCTGTGTTCTAAGTAGCCTATGTGTTTAGTATAAAATGCTTTTCCTTTCAAGTCACTTTTGCTGCAATAAATACTCTTAAAATGTCTGTCCATCTCCTCTGTCTTGCTTGAAATACATTAGGGGTAGTCTTTTAAGAAACCTATAAAAGAACTGTGAATCAAATCGACTTGCTGTCAACTCTAATAACTACATATATATAAATGAACAGATCCATTAAAACTGAGATATTGAGAATAGCATACTGAGATCTCTCCTGTTCCAAAAACTTTGTAGCACAAGTTCAATTGTGGTGATGATGATATAATGATGTTACGTGTGCTAGAAATGTCTTTGTTAGGGATTGCCTTCAATCTTTACTCTTTTTTAATTTTTAATCACAGTGTTTTATTCTTATTCGAAACTGACAACAAATGCAGTCTTTTGAAACATCTAGTGGCATCTAGTGACATTCAGATTGTACTGTTTATCATATTTAGCAGTACTGAAGCATCAGTCATTTTTTCTACAATATCTGGAGAACAGGATTTACTCTGAGCGGAATTCAATTGGATTGCATATCCTATTCCTTCAGCATTATTGAAGTGTGTTCTCAAGCATATGTCGGTCAAATGAAAAACAACTCAAGTAACCATCAGTCACAGTACTATGTTAAGGAACTGCACATATACAATAGTACACATATAATTCAACATAATTTGACAGATCAGCTGAAGAGGAACACCTGTTTCATTTCCAATGGAAATGTTTTCAGTAATTGCATGTTCACACGCTACACTAATGAAGGAGGTTGTCCTAAGAATTATTTTCTAAATAGCTTCAGGTGCTTTTGGAATTGTCTTTTGATTGCTTTTTTAAATCACTTGCTTTTCTTCATGCTGTATGTGAATGCAGATGACAGACATGATGTGCTGACCTCTGCTAAGGTGATGAAGTTTGTTAGAGCGTCCCATTGCGTGTGTCCCGTCTTGGGTCTCTCATCAGAGGGGTCAGTCCTATTAGTACAGACAATGCACTCTGACCCTCTGGGCATAAGCCGTCAGATAAGAGAAACACAATCCAACAAGACAGAACTGCTCAGCAACACACACGTCCTGACCTCCAGTGCCCTGCCCTACGGGAGTGTTATTAAACCCCGAAGGGAAGTGTTTTTGTCTATGTGTGTGTGTTTGTGCGTGCCCATGACAAGTCAAGCACACAAACAAACATGTCAAGGAGGGATATGCTGACAACAATAGAACCAAGCTTTAATCTTACTCATGAAATATAAGCAGAAGGACATGAATATTGGTTCATCAAGTCCGTTCTTCCAGACACCCAGGTGCAGAGTCACTCTGTCTGTATTCCAGGAAAATATGAGTGTACAAACCTCAGCAGACATGACTTGAGGGTGAAAGACCCTTCTGTTAGAAGCACTAAATCTTTTATTGAATTAGCTCTTGGGTCAAGGAAGTGTAACTTTTTTTCTGTCCTGTCAAATAATTTATTCAAAAAGCACATTAAAATGCAATTTACACAGACTTGAATACAAATATTCTATGATTGGCACATTTTTTTTATTTCTGTAATCAAATTAATTTATTTATTTTGCTGGGGGGATTTTTTTACCCTTATAAAGTCAGAAATATAGGGGTAAAAACAACTGTGCTGATCAAAATCATGTGGTGCAACTATGCAGAAACACGCAGGGGAAAAACATAAAACAGGAAATGATATAATAGAGAGAACCCCTGCAGACCCTCAGCACTGTGTGTCAAGGTCAATAAGTCTCTTAAAATATCAGATGATTTGACCTTTGCATTGCGAGGCAAGGTTAGTTCAGGTGGTAAAATGTCATGTGATGCAACTAAAAAAAAAAACATTATGATATTTATGAATACATATTCACTCCCATAACAATGCAATATACATACCTTGAGAAATATATTTAAAACCTTGTTCACAAGTATTTCTAAAAATCCCATCATTCTTGTCATTAAACTGAATCTTTTTTTTTAAAATGGTTTAGAAATATTTTAAAACCAACATAACGAGGGGTGAGAACCAGAAGGGTGTAAGTGACATTTAACTTTACAGGAGAGCCAAAACAAACATTTTACCATAGATTGATCTGACTTTGTGTACTGATTTCAATTGTTTATAATACAAATTTGTACACTATTGGATGACAATACTTTTGCCAGTAGAAAGAGCTCATTAAGAGCTTTCATTTTATATATACGTATATCTCCATTTCACCAAAAAGTTCACTTACGCCCTTCTGGTTCTCACCCCACGATAAAGAGTTTTTACTTATTTTATACTGTACGTCACTGACCCTCTTACTGAACTTTTTCTTAGCTGAGGGACTCATTGAAAGAAACCACTGGACACCATCCAAACAAAACTCTCTGCAAGCCCTGTGATCCTAAAAATCCAGTTTGCACCCCTCTGAGCATGAACATGTCATGAAGATGTTAAACATTGCTTTACACAGAACAAGGAGTAATGCTAATTTGTCAGCAGCATCACACCACCTGTGCTTGGGGCCACACAATGCACTTGATACTAACAGCGGTTTAGAGGACAACACTTAGCAGAAATAAAATCGCTCATTTTAAGGTTACATAAGGGTAACTAGCTAGTGTTTTTCTGCCCAACTGATTTTAACACATGCAACACTGTTGTTTCTACTGAGACATGATGAGGGGATTATGGAGCGAAAAATCTGCCATGACAACTCAGTTTCTAATCTATAGTACTGTTTATTTTCCCATCATCCACTAAGCCCCGATGTATGTGTGGGTATGGTGATCAAGCCAAGTACAGCTACACGTCTGTGTCATACTACACACATCACGCACAGCAGCTAATTAATGCCCTGAGTGGAGTGATGCTGATTGCTTTCGGCTGGACTAATGCCACATTATTCTGGCTCTCCACACTGCTCAAATGCCAGTCTTGATATTTACAGAGAGTCAGTGTTATGGGAATGAGTGCTGTTACACTGATCTATCAATATGGCAAAATGTCTTTCGTAGTCATGGGTGATTGATATTAGGAAATCTAGTTTAATATCCATTTACTGTGGCATTGAGCCTGATATTTATGAAGGTGATGTGGGTGAAGGGTTTTATTGATTTATTACACTCTCGCAGGCAAGCGAGCGCACACATATGGACCTACACTTTAAACAAATAACATGCATTGTGAACTGTACAGTCCACTGATCTCACAGGAATTACGTTGTTTTTCAGTCTCTGACACGCGTGTGATTCTGTAAGTTATTTTACTGAGAAGTGAAGGAGGCCGCCACAAGTGGAGGGATACGCTTCTGCCTTGTAGAAGAAGAGGCAAATGGAAGGAACCGAGAAAGAAAAGGGAAAGACAGATTGAGAGAAAGATGCCAAATAATAAAGTCTGAGAAAGAAGCCAACTTTTAGTTTTGTATCCATTTTACAAATGCCTGGACTGCAGCACAACAGATTGTTTTCAGAAAATATCCTCTGAAGCTGAAGCAGATTCATCTTTTGGATGCAATAAATCATTAACAACAACGTTTAAGCCCAGAGAAACTTAAAAGAGCTCAAGACGGGCAACAGCCATTACTTCACAGCCAGCACCAAACGCTTTAAAAATGTTCAGCACAGCAAATAACTAGTGCTGTGAAGTATTGGTGCAATCCAATATGAACTACAGCAGAAAATGAAGACACAGAGCTAGCGTAACACCTCTCCACAGGCTATGCAACATTAACCTGTAAACGAGTGCTTAATAGCCTGGGTTATCATGAATATGAGTGCCTGCGCGTATATGTGCAAAAGTACTGCATGACTCAGCAAGCAGGATCTCATAATGTTTAAGGACTATCAATATATCCTCATTTACACTGAATATCATTTCAGATTCTAACAGTAAACATAAAGGTTTAGTACAAAAACTATGCACTACCACTTCTTATTTGCAGTGCAGTTGGACAGTCAATGCACTCCTTTAGCATTGCAAACAAAAACGTGAGATATGTATTAAAGAGCATTTGTGTGAAAAAAGTAAATCAGATAGACCATATTAAAAAAAAAAAGAATTCAGTCTATTACAGTCTATTATAAACAATAATTATGAAAAGAAAAATAGATAGATAGACAGACAGACAGATGGACGGACGGACAGATAGATGATAGATAGATAGATAGATAGATAGATAGATAGATAGATAGATGGATGGATGGATGGATGGATGGATGGATGGATGGATGGATGGATGGATGGATGGATGGATGGACGGACGGACGGACGGACGGACGGACGGACGGACGGACGGACAGACAGACAAACATAGATAAATAGATAAATAGATAGATAGATAGATAGATAGATAGATAGATAGACAGACAGACAGACAGACAGACAGACAGATAGATAGATAGATAGATAGATAGATTATTAGAGTATTAGACTACTGCTTAAAATGATTTGATAGTCTGTGCAGACTAAGTGACATCAGGTTCAGGAAAGGAAAGGAAAGGAAAGGAAAGAATGCTATATAGGAAAAGTTATTACATTTTGATTCTGATAAAATGTGGTGAAGATAATAAAGGCTTTCTTAATAACAAGCACCAATGAAATGTTCATAATAAGACCAGGAACATACATTAAGAAACTAAATATGGTTTAGAGTTAAAAGATTTGAATCTCCTCTGTATGGATAAAATCATGAAGACAGTAGTAATAAGCTTAAAATCTTTTTTTTTTTTTTTTTTTACTTAAAGGCAGAGCAGTTTGCCTGCAATTTAATGTCATTATATAACTCG
This sequence comes from Onychostoma macrolepis, assembly GCF_012432095.1. Classification (NCBI taxonomy): domain Eukaryota; kingdom Metazoa; phylum Chordata; class Actinopteri; order Cypriniformes; family Cyprinidae; genus Onychostoma; species Onychostoma macrolepis. Next base: position 29,460,300 of record NC_081161.1, on the reverse strand, counting down.
TCATCAGTAGTGCATCTACTACAAGCTGTAAGAGGATCACTACTGAAAACGGACACTGTACATAGTGTGTATAGAGGTGACAGCATTAACAGCTGATTAATGCCAGTTGTCGGTTACTTTTTCATCAACTTACACAACCATTTTTCTCGTAACAAGCCCACAAGGCACTAGATTGACATGACCCAGAAGGCACTTATGATAATCTAATATCGCGTGTGCATATTTTACACAAGTACATGTTGGAAAAGTAATAGTGAGAGATGAGCAGGCCGAGAGAGGCCATAGTTATCTCCCTGTAGCGTGTGCTAAGAGTATGTCTTATTAATGACAAAATATCGGTTTACTGGAGATTAAATGGTAATTATCGTGTCTATAAAAAAACGGTAACAGCTATTATGACATTAGAGAATGAAGCTTTTTGGATTCCAAGGGAACACAGCACAGTTAGTCGTCTCTTCGACAATAAGCCCCTTGTTGCTAAGCAATTCAAGACATTGTTGACATATTATTATAAAATGAGAAAACATGAGTTGAAATCGCATGCATGCTGAGATCACGTGGAACACCTGTTCCTAGCCATAATAGACAACTAGTAGGTCCACGCAGATGTGTAAACACCTGGATGCTGCGTAAAACTGAGCGTGTATAATGACAACATGATTGCTGTGTGACTAAGCAAATTCTTAATGCAAAAATTGCTTACCTGGGTTCTGCAAAGCATTGCACATGCTCAGTGGTCATCGTGCACTCCAAAAGGACGAGAAACCGCTGTGCATGAAGTCCACCAAGTTCATGTTCCCTTCTGTGCTGTACATTTCCGCCAGCATTTTTATAAAGGGATGCATTGTCATTTGGTAAAGGGATGAAGACAAATAGTTGCATGAAGCATTCCCTTGAAATATACTCCCATGACAGTAACTTGAAAACTGTGGCCAAACTGATCCTTCAAGCCATGGTGTCGTTGACTCTGTTGATCAAGGTGTTTACTTTGTGAGACAATGCGAATCGGATATTTTGGCCTCGGTATGCCATAATGTGACTGTGATGCTTAGAAAGAATGAATCCTTGCAACGTGTGATGGATGAATTATGGTGTTTGTTTCAAATATTGTGCTAATGAACAAAAACCTACATGACTGATTTGTTTTTCAATACTCACAAAAGGGACTGACTATAAATGACTCTTCAGTCACTGTGGACAATGCACAAAGAACTACACAGGGTGTGCTAAGAGGGTTTTACCAGAGTGTAGAACATACTGAATACTGCCATGCGGACACATGTTTGCCATAATGGGATTTAAGATAACATTGCATTAAGTTGCGCAGCATGCTGCTTTCCAATTAATCATAATAGTTCAAATACGTTAAAATAATTCATTATTATTAGCTGAATTGGTTTTCATCAGAGAAGATTGCAGCGTATGTTTGCTAGTATTTCGAATTAATTAATAATGCAAGTCATATTGAGTCAGTATGATTACTGAGTCGTTTTTCAATGTCCTCCCTCTCTACCTCAGTGTTACCTGTTTCTTTCCTCTGCATTAAACTGGGAGACTATAACATAATTGATGATAGTGCAAACGATTTAAACGTTATTGCATAATAGCATTAGATAAGAACTCGCCTCTTTTCCCTACAATTACTGACAAATGTAACTCATAAAGTGCCTATGCAAGTTCCTTTTTGTTGCCTTCATTAATGAACCGGGAGTCGTGGGCAGATAGAGACACCGCTCCACGTCACGTAAAGCTGGTGGTTTTTGCGTTGCCTGTCACGTGATTACAGGGTATGTTTCACTACAAAAGTAGCCACATTGCAAAAATGTTTCAGCTCAGGTCCAGAACTTGATGAGTGCATGTATGTATGTGTGTTGTGCTTGCGCACGCGCGTACTGTAGGCTATATGTCTTCAAGTTGTGCATGTGTGCTGTTAACTGATTCGTTTGTGCAGTCATCTTTACGAAAACCTCCCGAGGAGGTTATCGTTCGTCCATAATCATACATCTGTCTGTAGGGTTCGTGAATGTGAACTGTTTTTTCCGCCTATGTCAGTACCGTTCCCTCTGCTCGGGCTCTGCGTGTCGGCCCCGCACAGAGATTCTGTCACACCCTCCTCCATCTCCATGTACTCTGCCGCCTTGTCACCCAAAGACGACCCCGACGGGGACCCTTTGAATTTTCTCAGGAAATCCGGAAAGTACGGGCAGCCCGGCGGGGGCTGTTCCACAACGGGCGCCTGGTCCTCGTTATCAGTCTCCCGGTGGTAGAAGTAGTTGAAGTTGGACACAATGACAGGGACTGGAAGCGCAATGGTCAGGACACCGGCGATGGCGCACAACGAGCCCACGATTTTGCCCCCGACCGTGATGGGCTTCATGTCCCCGTAGCCCACCGTGGTCATGGTCACTACAGCCCACCAGAACGCGTCTGGGATGCTGGTGAACTGAGACGAGGGCTCGTCTGCCTCCGCGAAGTACACCGCGCTGGAGAACAGGATGACGCCGATGACGAGGAAGAAGATGAGCAGCGCCAGCTCTCGCATGCTCGCGCGCAAAGTGTGCCCCAGGATCTGGAGACCTTTCGAGTGCCGAGACAGTTTGAAGATCCTGAACACGCGGACGAGTCGTATTATCCTCAGGATCGCGAAACTCATCGCCTGTTGCCCGTTGCCTTGCTGCTGAGCGAGGTCTGTGCCGAGAGTTATGAAGTAAGGCAAAATAGAGACGATGTCTATGGAGTTCATCGCGTTTTTAAAGAAAGCAGGTTTACTGGGGCTCGCGAAGAAGCGCACGATGATCTCAAACGAGAACCAAATGATGCACACCGTCTCAACGATGAAAAAGGGGTCGTTGAACGGCGTAAATCCATTGTCCGCCTGCGTGGAGTTTTTACCTGGGCTGAGGAATTCTTTGTCGTCCCTGAATTCTGGCAATGTTTCCAAACAAAAGATGACAATGGATATGACGATGACCAGCACTGACACGACCGCGATCCCTCTGGCTGGACTTGAACTCTCCGGATACTCGAAGAGCAGCCAGATCTGGCGTTTGAACTCGTCCTCGGGCAGCGGCTTCTCCTCCTCCTTCACGAAGCCCTCATCCTCGCGAAACTTGAGCATCGCCTCTTCCCCGAGTTCATAGAACTTGACCTCCTCGGAAAAGATGTCAAACGGCACGTTGGCGGGTCTCTTCAAGCGCCCCCCTGACTGATAGAAGTACAGAATGGCGTCGAAGCTCGGTCGATTCCTGTCAAAGAAGTATTCGTTTCGCAGAGGGTCGAAGTACCTGATTCGCTTCTCAGGGTCCCCCAGGAGAGTGTCTGGGAACTGCGCGAGAGTCTTCAGCTGGGTCTCAAACTTCAAGCCCGACACATTGATGACAACTCTCTCGCAGCAGCCGTACTCGTTGTAAACATTTTCGTAGCCTGACTGAGGACGCCTGTCCGTTAACGAAACCGTCTCCTCTTCATCATCCATGTTATAGACAAAACTCAACCTCTTGCTTCCCCTGTCCTCCTCTTCCTCCTCGCCCTCCGCCTCGTCCTCCTCGATCATGATGTCCTCCTCGGATCCTAGGAGCGCCAACTCTGAGTGGCGTAGATCCCCGCCGAGTGCCGCGCGGTTCCGTCTCCAGCGCGCGACGCCTCGTTGCTTTTTTCGCTCTCGGAGAAGTTGCTGTGGCGGCTCGTGGTGTTGCTGCTGCTGCTGCTGTTGCTGTTGCGGCTGTTGGGAGGAGGAGGAGGAGGAGGAGGAGGAGGGGCGCGAGGCGGTCCCGGCGCTACTGTTGTTGGTATTCGTTGAAGAGGCGGTGCGACTCTGATGCGGATGGTTGTGGGGATTGCCGCTGGACCCACCTCCCTCTCCGACCGTTCCGGCTTCGGCTACCGCCGCTACCGCTGCGCGCGACTGCCTCTCCCGCTCGCGCTCTCTCTCCCTGGCGCGAGCCTGGGCATATCCATAGGGCAGGTGGGTGTTGCAGCCCCCGCTGTCCGCGCCCACCATAGCAAACTCCATCTTCTCGAACTACGAAGCGTTCAGAATGATGGAAAACGGGCTGAAGAACCAGGCTGAGCAAAAGACGGCCTTGGCAAGTTCATAAATGCACTTGACTGGCACTGTAGGTCCGCTGCCTTCGGAAGTGCTTTAAGCTCTTTCAGTGCACTTTTACTTATTGTAATTGGACTTTACAACTGTGGCGAAGCGACGCGCTTCTGGTGACATCATCATAATCATCATCATTATGAGAAAAAGGTGTCCAACAATTCTAGAATCCATGTGCGCGGTGCGCGCCTTCGTTATCCAAACGGAAACTGAATGCAGGAGAAGAGCTCCGTAATCTGAGGTGCTCGGTAGAGACTTTATTCGCCTATGAAATCACTGGTTCCCATCTTCGCTGCGAGGGAGGGGTGGGGTGTAGGTTTGTTCCGTCCTCTGCCCCTTCAGTGGCTATGAATGAATCACTGAATCCGCTTGACACCAGCAACAGCTGCAAAGAAAAGAAAAACGTGTTGTAGAATGCAACTGCTCATCGTAATGTAGCCCAAGCAGACTGTGATGGATAGCCTATGTACACCAACATGAGCAGAACATTTGAAAAAAGTAATCAATAACAAAGGCATAAGTCACTATTCCTGCGGTGCATATTGATAATAATATTAATAACAAATACTACTGTGGCACATCCTTATTGTAACAGGCCAAGCAAGGAAACAGGAAACAGCGCGTGATATTACTGATCCAAAATCCCTTGACAATTAATTATAAACAGTCGTCGCACGCAATTTATCAGCCCTCTCATGCACTTCACCTTCCATTATTCGAGCCACTTACGTAGGAAATGATATGAGGATGTCTTCTCCGCTTCCACCCTCAATATAACAAGGTAGAGACGGCTGAGGATGTAAATCCCAGGTTTGTCCAAATTTCCCTCTCGCTCAGATATTCCTCGACGTAGCCAAACGCAGAACATGACACCTCAACACTCAGGTGTGATCGCATTCGAGGGATGACAGTTTTGGCCGCGGCTCGCCGTCGGGTCTTTATTCAACAGGATCTCTCATCACCTGCCCATCTCCCCCTCCCCAAAAAAACATGCACCGCTGCATTAAGCCTGGTCTCGCACTCACCAAAAAGCAGGTGCTGGTACCGAGAGCATGCTGCGTGGCTCCATAAATCACATGAGCGGCGTCAGAATCGAGATGTATCAAAGTTTCAGGATGCCATGTGAAATAGCCTTAGGTAAGTATGCGCAGCGCGCATCTGTCTGCCGCTCAGTCTCGCCCGTTGACCATTGTGCTCGTGTTATTGGGGAGCTGCGCTCCGCCGCGAGAGGCACGTTTGCGCAGCGCGGAAAGACCCCGATCGCCCCCCCGTGGTCGTGGCAGGCACGCGCTGGTGTGCTGCAGTTCTCAAACTTCGACAGCCCCTTATGCATCTGTTGACATCCAGTTCATCGCAACTGCCTACCCGAGGGACTGCTGCAGAGCACGAGCTGCACACACTAAGCAGCCTGTGTGTGGCTCTGTCAAAAAGCCACATACACTTTCTGTCACGGCCTGTTTGTGTATAGCCTAGTCATCGTTTGGAAAAAGTTAAGAATGTAAACACAACATAAAAAAGATGAATGTGATTGTGTCCTGAGAGCCCTGCACTTCACTCTTCCATGCTCCATTAAACAAGCAAGCGTTTATACAAAGAGCATAAATAAAAGATTCACCTCCTTTAGCTTAGCGTATGAGGGTTCGAAACTGGGGCCCGGGGACCTCGAAGAGAAGAAAAGTGGGTGCTAGGATCCGCTGAAAACTTGAGGAGAAAAAGAAAGACTTTACAACATTTAAAGCTTAAATGTTGATGTAGTTAAATATTTAACACAGTAGGCTAGTTTTCAAAACACATTTATCAGAATTTGAAATAATTACTGTTCTTTCTAAACACAAGGAAACACAAGATTCATCACAGATTTCAATTTATTTTGTTGTAAAATAGAACCCAACTTAAACATTTATTATATTATGAAAGAAGCTGTCATCTTATTGGAATAAGTTTTTACAAATAATATTTTGTATCAGTTTAGTTTGCCTTTAGAACAATGATAATATAGGGCAAATTATTTAATTTGGTCTATAATAAGATCATATGTGAGTTTCTTGGCATTAGCCCTCACTCATACAGACTATAGTGGCACTGTAAAATAAAAAAAGACAATCAAGGCCATTTAAACTAATTTTAAACTGAAAATTGGTTTTCTGAGATTGTCAATGCTTTAACTCATATGATGCTTGTATGAAAGCAAAATGCAAATGATTACTCCCACTACGCCACCTGCCTGTTTCTCCTGGCACTCTATTTTACAACAGAGAGCTTTAGAAAACCAGTTTCATCAGCAGCACTGTGAATGCTTTATATTTATCACCTGGAAAAGAAACATTGCATTTCGCAAGACAGAGAAACGCTCAACAAAACTCATGTCTTACTCTGTTGTAGAGGGGGAAATGTGTGTGTGCTATCAGAATGATTGTGCTGTTTGATCCAACTCGTTAGTTATGCAGCAGACATTGTGTTTGCTCTTGTTAAAACCGTTTTCATTGACTAACCTTTACTATCTTGACAAATGGACTTCTTGCTGTTTTATTATTCAAACACCCCACCTTAATAGCTTGTTTTGGATTTAGCTTATGTTTTTTCTATGCTTGTCTATTCTGTGTAGAATCTGCAGCTGGCACTATACAGAATAAAAGGGGGCAGTATTTCACAAGACAACATTTAGTCATTGTGGGCAAGCAAGTCAAGTCAAGTCACCTTTATTTATATACTGCTTTTAACAATACAGATTGTTTCAAAGCAACTTTCCAATATCAAAATAGGAAAATAGGGTCAATTATGTAAAATGACAAGCTTAAACACTCAATTTTCAGTTAAAGGCATTTCATTATTGAATTCAATGATGTCATCGGCAAACTTAGTTCAGTTTAAATATCTGTGCAATCAAGACGACGATATCGCTGGAAATTAAGTGTCCCCGACTAAGCAAGCTGGAGGTGACAGTGGCAAGGAACCAAAACTCCATCGGTGACAGAATGGAGAAAAAAACCTTGTGAGAAACCAGGCTCAGTCGGGGGGCAAGCACACAGGATGGCTGCTTTATATGTGTAGAGGGTAAAGATTCTGACTGTAGTGTGAAGGTTGTGGGTGTGCGATTGGATAATGGCTTATAGTTATTAGAATAATGGTGCTGAATGCATTGTAGGCCAGGAATGGGGTCCTGAATATGACTGTGGCAGCAGTGAGAAGTACATTGAGACCTGGGTAAATGTGAGAATTACTGGATATATAGAGTCAGACAGAAGCATTTTGGATGCACTGATGGGAGTGAAAAGGCAGATTTTCTCTACATTAAAAAGCCTTATTCGAATAGGGCACTTGTCGCAGCGTGATAAATGAAGGTCAGTGGGTCATCTTGGACAATTTCCAAGATTTGTACACATCAGGAGTCAATGACTGTACAACCTTCAAAAGCGATGGAAAGAGACTGGGGGCGGCTGAAAGAAAAAATAGCTTCGTTTTGTCAAGGTTGAGCTGGAGATGAAAAGCTGTAGAGCCAGACTGAGATCTGTTAAAGAAAATGAACACAATCAAAATGAAAATCCAGGTCACTGTATAACTTTAAAACAGATAATGGTCAAGGCAATAATGGCTAGGCCTGCTGTTAAATGGAATGAATGCTAGAATAGTTATTTTACAGAGGACAGTTTTGAAGACTATATACCATATTTAAAATGTTTAGAAGTTTGGGGTCAGTACGATTTTTATGTTTGAAATAAGTTTTTATGTACACTGCTAGATACTGTATATCTTTTCAAATAGAAAAAACACCTGCAAATTAAGAAAACAACTTCATCAATTTGACAACACACGCTGCATATGCTCACAACACAACCAAACAAAGAAACGCGCTGCAAATAAAATTCTTTATTTGGTTGTGTAGTGAACATTTGTAGTGCGTTTCTTTATTTGTTTGTGTTGTGAGCATTTGCATCGCGTGTGTTGTCAAATTGATGAAGTTGTTTTCTTAATTTGCAGGTGTTTTTTTCTATTCGCAGCGCCTTTCTTTATTTGGTTGTGTTGTGAGCATTTGCAGTGTGTTTCGTTATTTGTTTGTGTTGTGAGCATTTGCAGCACCTGCTGTCAAACTGATGAAGATGTTTTGTTGATTTGCTGGTGCTTTTTCTATTTGCATGTGTTTTATGAAGTTGCAGTGCGTTGAGCTCTCTCGGCCACCGTACATTACACTTTTCAAAGCCCATGAGCTTCTCAATCCCAATATAATTTTCAAATATCAATACATAGATCTAGTGGTTACAAAAAAAAAAAAGAAAAAGAAAAAAAAAAACCTCCACCTCCATCTGTTATGAGAGACTGTTTCAAAAGTTAGCCAGGTAAAAACTGAACAGATGCTGTGGAGACAAAAACTGATTGATTTTTGTGAAATATTCTTAAAAATATCCTCCAGAAATAAATTGTTGAAGCAGCCAAGTGTGGATCTCTTAGAGACGACAAGCTGTTGTAACAGTGATTTTCAATCCAGGAATTGTGCTGCAGAACACTGACCTTGAAAAGCAGAACATCAGTGGTGGCCTTTACATGGATCCTGTTCTGTCTAAGCCTCTTCCAGACTGAATGCCATGGCCACAGGGCTTTTGGGGATTTGTGCCACCTCCACAAAAGCAAATGCAGTAGTATGATAAGACACGGCTGCTCTCAACTAGATGTGGGCATCACGTCTGACAGGAGGGTATAAGTGTCCATGTGAACTGAGGTGAAAGGATATTGTCTCAGCAAAACTCCAGCAGGTAGGACTGACATGAACTTTAGCAATTATATTTATATCAGCATGAACTTTATATCAGTAGTTTGACTTCAATTGCAATGTGTTTGATACTTGCTTTTCCCAAACCAAATCTAAATTTATTAATCTTGGTTGCTCAACTAATAATATTTTAGCCAACTTTTTGTTTATATCCAGGCTGTGTGAGCTGGTTTAGTGTGGTCTGTGGTTAGATTGTCCTTTTAATATGATTTCCTTTACAAAAATGAATTAATTATGCAATAAAGCCCAAGATGGATACAAAATGCAATGCTAATACTTTACCCACTGCCGTACCTGTATTTGATTAGCTGCACACTTTCGCATTGATTCCCAGATGAGGATGCGCTTCGTTGTTATGGCGATGCTGTTGCCAGCACTAATGAGGGCAGGATCAGAATGCAGGTCCAGCTGTCGGCTCACCAATATTTCCATAACCGTGGAAAGTGAGGAATGTGGCAGCTGCTTCACAATTGACACCACTGCTTGTGCCGGGCTTTGCAAAACACAGGTAGGATGAAGTAATATTCTTCTAACCTTTCTTTTAAATGGATTTGTGCACATTTGACATATATGTGAATTTATATATATGAAATTTCAGCAGCTATTACTCCAGTCTTTGGTGTCACATGAAAAATCAGTCTAATGTGCTTTTTGTGGAAATCGTACTTTTTTCCCCCAGGATTCTTTGATGAACAAAAAATTCAAAACAACAGCATATTTAAAATAGACGTATTTGTAACATAAATGTAGTTTCTGATGAACTGAATGCATCCTAGTCATTATTGCCTTGACCATTATCTATTTTAAAGTTATACAGTGCCCTGGATTTTCATTTTGATTGTGTTCATTTTCCACACATTCTTACCCCAAACTTTTGAATAGTAGTGTCACGGCTTCCACAAAAACATTAAATGGCGCAAATGTTTTCAACATTTAAATGTTTCTTGTGCACCAAATCAGCCGATTAGAATGATTTCTGAAGGATCATGTGACATTGAAGACTGAGTAATGATGCTGAAAGTTAAGCTCTGCCGTTGCAAGAATAAATTACACTTTAAAATATTTGACCCTGGACCACAAAACCAGTCTTAAGTCGCTGGGGTATATTTGTAGCAATAGCCAAAAATACATTGTATGGGTCAAAATTATCGATTTTCTTTTATGCCAAAAATCATTAGGCTATTAAGTAAAGATCATGTTCCATGAAGATATTTTGTAAATTTCTTACCGTAAAAGTATCAAAACTTCATTTTTGATTAGTAATATGCATTGCTAAGAACTTCATTTGGACAACTTTAAAGGTGATTTTCTCAATATTTTGATTCTTTTGCACCCTCAGATTCCAGATTTTCAAATAGTTGTATCTCGGCCAAATATTGTCAGATCCTAACAAACCAAACATCAATGGAAAGCTTATTTAATCAGCTTTCAGATGATGTATAAATTTCAATTTCAAAAAATTGACACTTAAGACTGGTTTTGTCGTCCAGGGTCACATATAGTAAAATAGCAAATGGTTCTTTCAAATTGTAATATTTCACAATATTACTGTTTTTACTGTATTTTTGATCAAATAAATGTAGCCTTAGTAAGCATAAGAGACTTTTTTGAACAACATTAAATTATCTAATATATATAATAAGTAATATACAGTAGTCAACATTTGAAGTGGATCAAAACCTTTCATCAAAGTTGTCCTAAAACCTGAAACCAAAATGTGTTCTTGGGACAACTTTAATGAACTTTTATTGATCCACTCCAAATGTTTACTACTGATGACTCTCTCATAGCTTTTTTATTTATTAATATGACATTCATTCTTGCTCTTGCACTAGGTAAATGGGAACTAAAATACGTTTTCTTTTTTTGGCAGGAAAGTGTTTACCGTAGCCCACTGATGCTGTCCTACCAGAACACCTGTAACTTCAGAGAATGGACCTACGAGACCTATGAGTTTAAAGGCTGCCCTTCCAGGGCTGACTCCGTTTTCACTTACCCAGTGGCCCTCAGCTGTGAATGCAGCAAGTGTAACTCGGACATCACAGACTGCGGAGTCCTCAGCCAGCAGACACTCAGCTGCGATACACATTAGACAAGGAAACCAAACCCTGCTCTGCAACCATTTGAAAGCCTTTTGTACAATTCTGAATATTTCATGGTATTCCATGTAATTTGCATAATGGAATAAAACAAATATGAAACATTTTCATATTATTTGCAAGCATCAATAAATATAACATACTGCAAGACCCAATTAAAGGCAAATATGATTTCTTTTTAAATCAGTATAAAAGACGCTTTGGCTCAAAGCTCCTGACAGGTCATCTGTGGTGCTGTTGCTGTTTCATCCTGTTGTGTTTCTGGAATCTTCTGTGGGCTCTGCTGTCAATAATCTCAGTCAGGCACAAACAGCACCATTAAAACAGCTCTCACATAGCGTAAACAGAACTCATTTCCTGTGATAAACCATCTGTTCCCAAGCGCTTACACGCAGAGACACGTTAATTTTGCTTGTGAAATTGGTGCGTTTTTACCAGAGCTTATAATTGTCCTTCTGAGACCAACTGTAAAAATTTGTCTCTGTGAGGATGCTCTCTCTGATACGCTGAGCAAACTCACTGAAACCATACTACATTTACATAATCAAATTAGTTTTGAATCAACATGAATATCAAAGAGTTTTCAGAAAAAGGGGTAATGTCTTACATATAAATGGGTAGAAATGGGTTAGGGCACATCACAAAAAGCCTTTAATACCCCTGTATGGTAATAAAAGGAGCAGATCATAAAAACAAAAGACACTATATCATAACAGATGCTCTTTAAGGTGTCATCTAAACGAGAACATGCATGACTTACAGTTGCTTAGGAGTTAAATCTTTACAAGGTTAATGAGAAACAAATCATCTGTGTACATATATGTGTGTGTAATTTTATGTTGGCACACTGCAAACAATTCAAATTTCATTTGACTAATTGATTTAAAGCTGGCAGATATTCCCTACTATAACTCAAGGCCTCAAATTATGGCAATAAAAGGTTTACTTCTCACATTACATGGCAAGTATTGTAATATTTAAACTGTATCAATGCTTCATCTTTAAAATTGCACTGCCAGTTATTTGCACTGGAAAAAACTTCACCCAGGTGGTTTTCCCTTGACAAACTGCCTGTCTAGATGGGAATGTTTTGAAAATCATCAAAATCTGCCTCATTTGAGTGCTTTTTCAATACTTTATCCCTGCTTCAAGTCAACCTTCTTGCTGTTTGTACATTCTTATTGTTGTGTAGCTACAAGGCAAACTGGGCCCATGACAGATTGTTCTTCATCTTGACGTTCTTGGCTCCTAGCACTGCAACGCGAGGTGGAGTGGCCTGAATGTGCAGGCTGAGACAAATGGGCCAATTAGAAAAACATCTTAGACAATATCTAATAGATGATATCACCAAACAAATACTAAAGTGCCCTGCAGTAAACCAACAGGTTTCTGGATATCATTAGTCAGTTTACTGAGTAAATCAAAACGTGTGTATTTTTTTCCTTAAAAACAAACTAAATAAAATAAAACAAGTGGCTACATATTATGCTTAGTATTTTAAAAAAAGATATAGTATATAGAGTTACTCAGACAAAAGATAAATTTTAGGTTAAAAGATCATATTTGTAAAACCTTTGAATCAGCACTGCGCACTCTGCTTATAGTCAGATTTTATTTTTGTAAGTGTAAAAACAAATTTCAAAGGAGAGAAACAGCTACAGCATTACTAAAGAAGTGGAAATCCTGGAAAGATTACAGAAATGAACACAGCTGCGATGGCAGCAAAAACAGAGAAACATAAGACAGCATTTTTTATTAAACTTTTACATTTAAAAAATAAACAATATAGCAAATGAAGCAAGTACTTCTGCAATGTCCATATACCAAGCCAGTGTCAGTCTTTTTTGCTCAGAAGCAGAAGTAGTGTCGTCCAACGAGTTAGCTAATTTGCAAACTTGTTGCGAATGATCTCTCCTCCCTCTACCTCCACCTGCTCATACAACCATTTCCGGTCACATCGGCACTCCACACCGCACTTCCGGGATCCGCACTCGGGACATGGGTAAAAGCAACCCATGCAGTCTACGTCCAGACAGTCACAGAGATCCCTTCCACATGAGATCAATAGACCTTTGCTGTCATACACTTTACTCTTGAGAGACATGGTCTGTCTGCAGGGACAAGAAAGATGGCAAAAAATGGGGTAAGTTCATCCAAACTTTTTTTTTCTCCAATGCTTGAGACACCATATAAAACACTTTGAATACAACTGCAATTCATTTAACTGAAACCATCATTTATATGCTAATCTTCATTATGGCTGAGGTGATATGTTCATGAGTACCTGTCACCTAACGAGACCTTCCCTGCACGTCTCCGGTCATTCACACCTCTGCTCTGCAATAAAGAAAAAAAAAAGTCTGATTGACAAAGGGAAAAGTAGTCAGCTGAACTATAGCTGTTTTACCAATTATTTTAGGAAGCAATTCTTTGACACCTTGTGGCCAAGCACTTTCTATGGAAGTTTGTTTCTGATACATAAAAAAAAAATCTCCCTTGCAATTCTGAGTTTACATATGACTTTTTCCCCTCAATTGCAAGATTGAGAAGAAAAGTCTGAATTGTGAGATAAATCAAATTACCTTTATTATATATTTTTTTATTTTGTGGCAAAACAACTAAAAAATGAATTGCGAGAAGTAAACTCAGAAATTACTAAATAAAAAACGCCCGAAGAGCAAGATTCAGAATTGCTTAAAAAAAGAAAGCTGAATTGTGAGATAAGTCAGCATTACCTTTTTTATTTCTTTTATTCCATACTTTTTACTAATGAAATTGTTATTTAGAATTCCAATTTATTAATCATTTTAAAATGCCAGAAAAAACTCCTATCACTTAAGGCCTTAGGTAATGACAAAAAACGGTTTAGTCTAGTCTTACACTGCAATTGTAATAATTAAAAAAAAAAAAAAAAAGAAAGAAAGAAATGCTATGCAGCTTCATCTATACAATTGCTTTGCCAGTTATTTCCACTGGAAAAAGAGTTTAATGCAAGCTTAGTTTTCCTTAGATAAACTGCCGGTCTAGAATGTTTTAAAAATCCGCCTCTCCTGATTTTATTTATTTATTTAATTATATATATTTTTTGCATCCATGCTTCAATTTTCATGCTGTTTTACACGCTATTGCTGTACTGCAAAATCAACATATCCACACAGACTTGTACCTTTGACACACCTTGTGGCCAAACGCCTTTAAGATTTGCTCAATTCACATACAGCAAATCTGAAAATGAGATTTTTCTCCATGAGATTGAACACCAAAAAAGTGTGAGATGTGTTAATGACCTGCAGAGAAGCTAAAAACAGAGTAAGTGTTAGTGATTGCATATTCAGCAGTGTACGTGTTACCTTCAGGCTAGAGTCTCTTATAGGCTGTCTTCGGTCTTTTGTGATTAGTTTGGCTCTGTCTTTATCAGAAAGTGAACCAAACCGACTGGAATCATTTGCATCCTTTGCCACTAAACCTCCTCTGTTTTTCCGTAACTCAATCTATAAGCAATAAATAAACACCATGAATAAAACAATGAGTGGGATCACATTGCTGAAGCAGTTATATTGATGTTTTTGAACTAGATAACAAGAATAACTCTACTAAGTGAAAAGACACACACCTTTGTGCCATCACCTCCAGAGTTTGCGAAAATAGTTGGCACGGCATCCTCTCTAAGAAACAGTTTTCCATTATAGTCACGGAAGCAGTCAGGCTGGAAATGCTCCGAGCACAAACAGGAGTTCTGAGTGGGAACAAAGTTCTTTCTCCCAAGGTTTCGTACCCATTGCTCGGCCAGCTGAGGCTTACTGATTGGAAACCTGAACAGAGAGAAAGAAAAGGTAGCTGCAACTCTATTGGTTACTGTTACTTCCAATACAGTTTATCTAGACATGCATATTTTATTCTGAAATCAGCAACCTGTGCAAATCACCTAGATTTAAATGATTTATCATATCAGCTGTCACAAGTATTTTTTTTTTTTAGTGGCAACATAACACAAGCATGTTAATTGTGTTTTGTAATTTTAATATCCATATGTGCTACCATCACTAATAGACTATACATATTAAAAGTGAAAAGAGTAGCACAGACAAACACGACGCGCCACAATAAGCAAAAAATATAAAGATTGTGTTGCCTCTTGTCTACAAGATAGAAAGTTGTATTATAGGTATTTTACATATTAACGACACGTTACATGTTAACTATGAAAACCTCTATCTGGATGTACAGCATCTTACAGCAACTCGTGCACATGTAAACAGATTAACACAAAGCTCAATAAATCATATTATGTTCGTTACCTGTAGAATCTGATCTCTGACCCTTTGGCAAACCGGTTTGAGCAATCAATAGCCGAACAGGAGATAGGCATGGTTGCGTATTCGTGTTAAAAACTTAGAAAAATCTGTTATTGTTCCACACGAACTACAATCATTTTCACAAGCAGCACCGCGGGAGCATCAAAACGCAGACCTTGTTAACTGCGCATGCGCTGTTATTTGTTTGGCGGCCACTGGACATCCGCACAGCAAGATCCATTTAGTTTCATTGGAGATCACGTAGTATTTTACTTGTGAGGAGATAAGCCATTGCTTCAATATTTGATAGTCAAAACAACACTTTTAAAGAGCACTTGCTTCAAAAATAAGCTAATGAAAAAAAAAAGAAAGAAAAAAAAGTAAACTTGTAACTTTTATTTTGAAATAAGTCGTAACCGGAAGTTTAACAAACATTTCCTGGATTTGTAAAAATAGTGAAAGGTGTGCGGAGGTTCTGAATGGATCACTTCGAGAAGGATTTAGTTGATGCGCTTAAAGACATCGTCGAGGCTGGAAACTGGCAGTGTGTGGGAGACAAATCTAAGTTTAAGTCACTATGCACGAAGTAAGCGCCTGTCATTGTATAAATGCACACGATGATGCTCTTGAACTGTTATAAGATGTTCTGTAAAACATAACTTTTTGGAAAGGAGATTTAAAAAAAAAAAAAAAAGTGTAAATTGATTTATTTTTAAAATGGAATTAGATAAGGAATATGTTAAAAATGCATCTGTTTTGAATGGCTGTTATAGTAAAACATAATTTACAATGGGGAAAAAATGTCTTAAATTAGAGAAATGCAGTGGGGTCCAAAAGTGAGACTACTTGCATGTATTAAAGAATGAATATATATATATATATATATATATATATATATATATATATATATAAATATTTGTATTTTCACTAAGAAAATTCATGTCACTGTAATATTTCTTCATACATACACATTTACATATTTTATGAAAATATATAAAAATAATAATAACAATATTTTTAAGGTTTTACTCTGATGACGGAGAGCATATAGTCCTGGTGCATACAAAGGATGATCAATTCTGGGCTATGGATTCATCTTGCCCACATGAAGGTTAGTTGTAACTCTAGTAAGATATAAAGAACCCTCGTGCATTATGTAGGCAAGGCAAGGCATGTGACTTTTCTTAGATGGACTGGTTTTGGTTTTAGATTCAGCTTGTCATCCGACCATCGCAACTACTTAACTGTTAAGTTTTTATGCTTTCATATGGTTCCTTTTTAATTATAAATTATTTTGTTCCCTCCCATACAATGTTATGCAAAACTTTATATAGTTGTGTCTTTATTCCATTTTCTCCATCGTGGCCTTATTCTGACTTCCCTCACAAGCCTTGTTTTGAGGCTGATGATACACAGGACAACTTTTTGGACCAATACTGCTTGGTCACTTTCCCATTGAGAATGGGTAACAAATTTTTATCTGGATATTTTAGATCGGACGTGGGCCCTGTGTCTCACCTGGTTGCCCATTGATGGCAACATTGCCCAAAGTATCAGTTGCCCTGTGTATCATCAGCCTGAGAGAAAACTCTTTCTAGATGGTTTGTGATGTAACTTCCACTTCCTAGGTGAAACATTAGTGATACATTAGATGTTTGTTGGATATTGTTTTATATTTGCTTTATCTCTAATTGAATATATTTATCCTGATTTTTAAATACATGTAAATTTAAAAACATTTTCTGACAAAGCAGTGGTGTAAGTTAATTATGGGTCTTTGTGAAAATATTGCATAACTGTAATACAGTAAAATGAAAGAATTGTTTTAATATCTGAATATAATGATCCATTGCTTAACAGGGGGCCCACTTGAGCAAGGTGATATTGAGGATCTGGGCAATGGGAAACTGGCACTGATTTGCCCATGGCATTACTTCGATTTCAGCCTTGAAACTGGTTCCTCTTCCACTGGACTGCAGGCAAGTTGTTATGATGGTCCAGCTTAAAGGAATAGTTCACCCAAAAAAACAAAATTCTGTCATTTACTCATCATTTACACACCCTGTATTTTAATTTCTGGGTGAACTATACCTTTAATGCACAGTGATCGAACTGCAAGCATTCATGATGTGTCTCATATTTTTGTCACCAGAACCAAGTGTATGATGTCCGTGTACTGGATGGAAAAGTCTACATAAATACCCAGAGCACACTGTCCCTCTGTCCCATCCCAGCAACAAAAATAACCCACCAAGGTGAGCAATGACAGAATACAAAAATATGAATTGTATGACATGTTATGGTACACAGTGCGTGCTTGTGCTGGATTCTTTGCAGATAGTTTGCCCGTGGAAATAAATTCCTCTGAAAACACACTTTGCATGTGGGCCACCAAAATCCTTCACACCGCAGATCCACAGGAAAAGGTTTGGAAATATCCTTTAACATGTAGTGATTGACTATCATTCGCCACATCTCAGTTTTATCAGACACTTTCTGACTGCCCAAAATAAATCTTCGTACGACTTCTGCTTGTTTGTTTTTCTGTGTTCTGTAGGTTTCATTGACCAAGATAGTGCAAGAGAACTGGGACAGTGGGAAAATAACAGAGACTGGGGAGGCCAGCCCTCCTGCGCAGCCTAACAGAAAAGACAATCTGACTGTTGTGGAGCCTGGAAAAATCAAACGGGGCAAGGGTGGCACACTGGTAAAGTTTGTTTTGGTTAGACATTAGTTTATGTTCTTCAGTAGAAAGCTAAAGAATAATTAGGTAAAAATAAAAATGGTTTCTGTTTTAACAGGCGAGTAGGATTGCTTTACTGCACTCTCTTGCTAATATAGAGCAGTGGGCAATAGACCTGTCCTGGGATGTGATAGCAAGATTCTCCACATTTATATTGAGCAATGGTGAGCCATTACCTCGCCAGTTCTTTGACGACTTTGTCAAAGTAGCAGGAGATGAAGCCAAGGTTTGTATATATGTTTACATCTTTCATTTATTTAGGCTAAATGCTAACTAAGTGACCATCATTAATTTGACATCAACTTCTCCTGCAGCATTATCAGTTACTAGAACAAAGGATTATGGAGCTTGGCAGCTTCTTTGGTGCTTTACCAGTACACAACGGTCAGTGTTTTCATGTGTTTGTCTGTTTTGTCTTAACATAGGTGATGTTAGAGATTCAATATTCGTCTTTTTTCTTTTCAAAAAGGTTTGTGGCAGTCGGCAACAGATACGTCTCACGACCTTTTGGCGAGGCTAGCTATAGTGCACATGGTCCACGAGGCCAGGTAAAACACATCTCTTGTCTGTCAGATTCTGTTATTTTCATGTATGTATCTAAAAATATCTATTTAGTTGTATTTTTGCACGGTTTTTACACAGAGGTTTAGATGTGCACCCTCAGACTCTGTCCCGCTTCGCTGCTCAGGGAGACACAAGCTCAGTGAAGGTGTTGGAGGTGATTTATGCTGATGAGATCACACATGTGGCTGCAGGGCTGAGATGGTTCACACACATCTGCTCAAAAGAAGGACGGGTAAAAGATCTAACAACTATGTAACAGTACTATTAAATGACTGTGAAAGTAAAGTATTTAATCATAAAATCATGACAATAGGCTTGAAATGCTTAGATAGTAGTCTGTTTCCTAACAAGAAAGGCTTAAGTCTTAAGTTTTTTTCTCAATATATTTCAGGATTCCTTGAAAACGTTCCATGAATTGGTGAAGTTGCATTTCAAAGGGTTTTTGAAGCCTCCATTCAACACAGAAGGAAGGAGGACAGCAGGGATGACAGAAGAGGTATACCTACCATTTTTGAATTTCTGCAGAATTATTCTTTTTTTGTTTTGTTTGTTGTTGTTATTTGTTTGATTGCATAACTTAAATGATATTCTTTTTTTTTATTCAACCTTTGCCTACAGTGGTATGTTCCTCTTGTCAAGCCCTCCAGTTTACAGAAGACCTCCTGATTGGATTTATTTTTATTCAAAAAGAGGAAACCTGTTTTGCATTCTGTAAAAAGGACTTTTAATGTGGAGTGTGCTTGCATGATCATCAGATGAACTCTAAGGGTAAAGAATTCACAGAACGGATCTGTAAATTCTATGTATTCTATGTGCATTCATTTTTTTCCCACAGTAACCACTATTTAATGGTTTCTTTAATTCTTGTGTAAGAAATGTAATGTAATCAATGAACTTTAATTTTATGATAATTTATTTAAATATATGAAAAGACAAATGCACATTGGTAAATATCGTTGCAGCAGTTCAGTGGTCTTGCTGACAGGGGGCGCTCAGAGGTTGTTTTTGCTTTCAGCTGAGGTGTTCTGTGAAAGGGGTGCGGTTTCCACTGCTGAGAAGTTTTTGAGTAGGTTTTCATATTTGGTTAGAGGGTATTATATCATCATTTAAACTGTTTTAAACTTAATCCAAATGCAGAAAAGCATGCACATCCAAAAATAACAGATGTGACACATTTAATAGAATTAAACATTTGTAATAGAAAAACATGCAATCGGATTAAGTTTAAAACAAAATTGGCATACTGTTGATTCTAAAGGATGTCTGATGAAGGTATGTGGCCTGAAATTTCATGTGTTTGGTGAG
Source organism: Onychostoma macrolepis (assembly GCF_012432095.1). Classification (NCBI taxonomy): domain Eukaryota; kingdom Metazoa; phylum Chordata; class Actinopteri; order Cypriniformes; family Cyprinidae; genus Onychostoma; species Onychostoma macrolepis. The sequence goes on along the minus strand of NC_081161.1, from coordinate 29,440,430 downwards.
AATACCATTAAAATTCCTTTGGGAACAACAGTATGCTGACTTGGTTTTAAATTCAGTCCAAGTCATTAAGAGTTTTGTATCAAATGGATAATGAATTATTACTCCACCTGACCATAGATCCATCAGTGTAAACACGTTCTTAGCATAGAGTTGAAAATTTGTCAATCCTTGTAAAAAGGTCAATTGAAATTTTTTTTATGTGTTGGGTCTGCTTTGTTCACTCATATTTCCCCACAGCTCTTAGGCTCTGATTCTTGTTATTTTTAAGGTTATATTTAAACGATTGCAATGAGTCATTACACTGCTTAGAAATTACCCTGAAATATGATAAGCCTTTTGAACAAATGGTTTACAGCAAACTCACTTTTTGTATTGGCAATTAATGTTTATTTGTGATGGTTCTATAAAGATTTTTCATTTTCTTCAGATGGAATGTAATGTTGAGATAAAGACAGTACAAACATGAACATAGAATCTGTCTCTCTGCGCGTGTGTGTGTGTGTTACCCAGACGTGACAGCGTTTTCCGTGCTGTGTGAGCCTGTGTCATTGGTTTTCACTTCTGCTTTTTGTATTTTTGTGATTTTTTTTTTTTTTTTTCCATCATGCGTGGTGGTAAAGTTTGCAACTGTCTTTAACTCGAGAATAGCTTTTTGTCTAATTTATAAAAACTACCCACTTTGGTCATTGTATCTGCTCTTTAAATGTGTCCTTTCCCCATATATACACACTATACAGACATGAAAATTTTGGTCCTGCATCACAAAAGCTACTGAAATTTAAAGGACTTAATTAATTAATGCAAAGGTGAATAATAAAAAAGGAATGAAAAATATAATCGTCAACTTTCAAACCGTAGGGTCATAACTATGGTTAAGGGTTCTGGTCCATTTGCTGTTTTCATAGAGGAAAAAGGATCTCTCTTGTTTTCTCCAAGTCTTTTTCTCCCTCTTTCTTGCTTTTTTATGCATATGTTTACATGTAAATCTTCCTCTCTGTGTGGGTCTTCCCAAGTACCTCTCCACTGAACTGGTAGGTGAGTTTTTTCTTGATCTTCCTGACTTCTCCCGTCTTGCCGTAGTTTCTCAGTGCCCTTGCCATCTTCTGGTAGGTCATCTTCTTGCGGTTTCCCTTCTGTACGCCCCAGCGGTGTGCTAAAGCCTCTTTGTGCTTGGAAGAGAACTGGAATGTTCCTTTTTCTCGGTCAACCCACCAGATGCTGTCCTTCATGTCACCATTTCGCAGAAGGTCCAGCAGGAACTGATACAAGCGAATTTTCTTCTTGTTACCTTGAAAAACAAAAGGAAATTAACACCCACATCTAGATTCTAGAAGATCGCAAAAGTCAACAGGTTTGCTTCACTTATCCACTTTCCATAGATCACTGTGGTTGTGTCCTTATGAGGTGAGATTGGTCTTAGCTTTTATCCTTACCGTGCTCTCCTCCTGTTGTTGATGTAATGTGGTCTCTCATACACTCCTCATCAGACACCTCTAATGGAGGACTGCGACTGCCGGGGTCGTCGTCATCCGAGCTGCGCTGGAGGGGAGACGGCTGTACACTGTGAGGGTAACACACAGATGGCCGTGGCAAATACGTCATCTGTGAAGACATAAAGTATATAATTATAAGAGAGCACATAGAAAAAATAGAGGTTCCAATTAGAATCAACTAATTCAATTTCATTCTATATCTATGTAACATACTGGTTCCCAGGGATCAATATGCTGATCAAAACTTGAAATGTACATCCTGGCAAAAAAATATTTTTTTGTACATTATCTGCTAAGTTTACAGACTTTTCTCCAGAAGACTATAGCAAATACAAACTCTATATAGCAAGAACCATTTAAGAATCCTTATTTTAAAGGGGGGAATTCTCTATATGTGAGGAAATCATGTCTGTGCAATCAGGTGGTTTGAAATGTGTCATCTGGAGATTTCAGCCTTGTTCAACATTAAGAAAGAGGAACTTTACATTTTTTTATATTAGCGATATAACAGTGCAGTGAAACTTCAAGCTGCAGAATATTTGGTGTTTATTTGTTAACAGCAAGGGCATCTATAGAACACTGTAGATGTATAGTATGTCTAGAGAGAGAAGAAGAAGGAGGAAAACATTATGAAAGAATTAATTAAATATTAAGAAGTGTATTTGAAACAAAAAAACAAAAACAAAAAAAAAAGTTCAGTTAAACCGCTTCACTGTAAAAAGCCTTTTTAAAAAAACCCAAAGTGTCAAGGATAGCAGTCTCATGCGATTGCACACACAGTGCTGGGGTGGCAATTTCTTGTGACACGACACGAAAAGTCTGATGATTTGAGGAGAGTGTCCTCACGAACACATGATAGTCATACTATTTTGAAATTTTGGTAAAACTTTAGTACCAAGGACCAGGACCAATTCTCACTATGAACTAGTTGCTTATCATACTGGCTGTTTATTAGTACTTATAAAGCTCATATTCTGCATGACCATATTCTACATTCTTAATCCTACCCAATACCTAAATTTAACAACTACCTTACTAACTATTAATAAGCAGTAAATTAGAAGTTTATTGAGACAAAAGTCATAGTTAATGGTTTGTTAATAGCAAGCACTGGAATAAAGTATGACCGAATGAAAAAAATAAAAATAAAATAAATTAATCATTTTTATGTGGATTTGTTACACCTTTATTTTGTGCAGAGCCTCAGAAGTCAGATGGCAGTTGTTGTGCATTTAGGCCCTTAAAGACCTGCCTGTTTTTATAATGTATATAATACTTACATCTGCAGTTAACACTTTTCAGTGTGATAAAGTGATACTCATCTACTCAGCCAAAAAAGCAGCATTGCTCTTCTCAGATAGTTATATTTGTACATACAAGGCTTAAATGTAAAAAAAAAAAAAACATCTGTCATTGCTTAGGGTTTGAGGTGTAAATAACTAATCAACAGAATAACTGCTGATGAATTCACAGAACAGTCCCTTTAGAAATTGCCATGGTAACTGCAGTTTCCACCAAAAATAACAGTTATTGTTGTGGCTTAGCATTAAAAATGTGGTTGCTTGGCATTAGTCTCATATCAAAGTAATATATATAAAATAAAATAAAAAATTTACACTCCTTTGAAAGAGATCGCATAGTAATTTATTATGGTTTTAGTAGTAAACTTAAACTGTGGCAGAACTCTGATTACCATGGTAAACTACTGCAGTCAGTTACAAGTAAATATGTAACAAGTAATTTGGGTTAGGTAATGTTACATTACCGTTCAAAAGGATGATTCTTTTTATGCTGTGTTAATGGTTTATGGTTTGTGTTAATAAAACCTTTATATTGTTACAAACATTTATATTTCATTTAAACATGCTATTAATTAAAGAATTCTGAGTTTTATGGTTTCCACAAAAATATAAAGCAGCACAACTGTTTTCAACATTGATAATAAAAAGAAATGTTTCTTGCGCACTAAATCAGCATATAAGAATGATTTCTGAAGGATCTTGTGACACTGACGACTGAAGTAATGGCCCCTGAAAAATCAGCTTTGCCATCATATAAATAACATTTTTAAATATAATAAATTAGAAAATAGTTATTTCAAATTATAATAATACTTCACAATATGAATGTTTTATTAAATAAATGCAGCCTTGGTGAGCATAAGAGACTTCTTTCAAAACCATCAAAATTGTTATTTATAAAGTTATTATAAAATGAGTTAAAACCCAGAACTTTTTTTCTCCAAGCATCATGCACCTTCCAATGACTCTGAGCCCGTGTGACAGGCAGTATATCAGTCTGACGAGGACGGATCTGTGCTTCCTCCTACAAGGTTGACTACAAAGGAAAAGCTTTCTTTTGCGATAAACTTTATGGTTAAGAAGAAGTCCAACCAAAGGAAGGGAAATCAATCACTGCGTTATGCAAAGGAGATCTTAAATGATCTCTTTCAAGAGGTTCTCTTTGATTTTCCACCCACAGAGCAGTCAATATACACACATATCTTCTTTTTGTTCAAATATCAGCAAAAACTACACCAAAAGGTCAAGCAAACAGACCAGCCGGTGTAGAAGGTTTCTAGAATGTAGCTATTTTCTAATTAACTGCCTAAAACAAACTAATAAAGGTTTAAAATACCTTACAGTTTCTATATAAATGCTAACATCTTATGTCTTTTTTGCATGTTTGTGTGTGTGCAAAGTCCTGTTCTAACTGTCTTCGAGCTGTAACACTTGTGCGCTTGTATGCTAGTGTCACAATAAAGAGTGGTTTTGTTTGTGTAAGTGGGGCTGTTCTGTGTAATGGCAGTTGATGAGTGTGCAGACTGCAGTTATGGTGACAGTGTTGAGTTTTGGTCAGGATAAGGTTTGGTTGAGCAATAGCTTGGGCACAGATGCTTTCAACAACCTCCTAACCAGCATCAACACCCACTTGTGTCACGAAGCACCAGATAAATTTAACCAAAAGTTATTAAACCCAGTTTTATAGCAATACAAGCAAGATGTCTCTGTTGTCAAATGTCTCCTGCGCTATATTCAACAAAATGGTTATTCTCATTACAAATAATGTGACCGGGGCTCACACAGAACTTGTGTGAGGACATCAAGACATATTAAAAAAAAAAAAAAAAGTGTTTGCACACGTAAAGTGAAAGGCATGAAATTGGTGTGGTATTTATTAGCAGGTGTTTAATAGATAATGCAGGTCTCACCTGTGGAGGGGGCAGAGTGAGGTGATGCCCGGGCAGGCCTGGGTCGATAAAATGGCTCGACTCAACTTCTGGGAAGCGATGCACATTCGATGCATGTAGTGGCTGTACGCTCTGTAACTCTGTGAAGTGGCTCTCCGGCAGGTTCTCGAAATCCACCGGATGGACATGATGTGTATTATAATCCCAAGCGTGATCTAGACAAGGACAGTGAAGTTGAAACGGAGGGTCAGCAGAAAGCATCTTTTAATCATCAAAAGTAATATGACAATACGTCACATGCTCTCTGTGTAAGCTGGTACCAGCAAATGATAAATCAACTATGTCACGTTATTCTGTCCGTCAATTCAATCGCATGCAAGAAATTACATTTACTTTCTCACTGTAAGCCCTGGGACTTTGAGTGTCGCCCTGTTTCCTGTTCACACCACCATTTCCTTTACAGTTTTAATAGCCTCAAGCATGTTGGGTGTTTTTTATTGCCATTGTATTTAACGGTTAGATTTTTTTATTTATCTGTTTTAAGTCTCAACACATAGAAACAGATAATAATCCACAGCAAGTTTTTTTTTGTGCATCTGTCACTTAAATGTGTCAAGCCGTATATTACATTTCTTGCATTTTCTGGAGAAACATAAGTGTACATTCCTCCAGTGAGCTGTTACATAAATTGTTTGACAAGTCTTGTGAAAAAGAAAAGGAAAATTTACTCGGCACTTCTTTACTGCTGTATAACGAAACTCAGAACCGTTTTCAGTTTCCCTGTCATTTAACTTCTTCGAAAATCAGCACATAGCTGCCTGACTAAATAACACAACGGTCTAACCAAAGGTCACCATAAACTGTATCAAAAACGACTTGCACAGTCCTATACAGTAACGAAACACGATAACCACCCTCGGCCTCAAAGTCAGAAACTGCTGCTACTGTTTAACACACTTTTGCAGACGCCTACATAGCAAAATTGCTATATTGTCTCATTTTGGACAGAAGCCCTTGGGGACATTTGCCGTTCTACGTCTGTAGTTTTCTTGCCTGTCAGAAAGAGGCATCTGTTTCCTGCTTTGTGCTAGGTCACTCGCCCGGTTCCACTCGCTCGCTCTCCTAACGTCCCCTTACAGTTCAGTCCCAGCTGCCCCTGGGTGTGATTTTGATCCGTTAGCTTAATATAACAAGATGCTGTTTATATGGGCCTCTTTAGGTGTTATAACACTCAAGTGTTTTATTTCCAGGGGGTCAGTGATGTCTATGAAACTGATTATATATAAGACGACATTTAGTCAAAGCACTTTGCTTAACTGGTGTTGAAGGTGGGGAAAAACATTCTGTGGTTAAAGAGAAATATTGAAGTTGTTCTGTTTAAATACATGTGTTCATCCAGTTAAATTAATTGTTGGTTTATAAATTTATTGGTGCATTTTTGGATTATAAAATCTGATTTGTAGGTTTTAAATTTTGACCATTGTTTGATAATTATGATTATTATTATTTGATTGATTATTTCTGAATGACTTTTATTTTGGTATCACTTACCTGTTTATAATAATGACATTGGGAAGTGAATGGGCAAGAGTGGAGGCTCAGAAACAACGGCTTAAACACCATTATTATTATTATTACTATTTTTTTAATACATGTGCATTTTCTAAGTTCAACTTTGGATAACAATTGATTTCCATTACTTTATTATCAATTAACAGAAGCCATTTGCAGAATGTTATTAGATTTTCTGAGTAAAATAAAACACACGCCACCTTTTGATTGTGTGGATATCTTATAATTTTCAATTACAAGGAATAACAGATCAAAAAAACAAACTCACCATTCTGACTGTCGTCAATGATATACTGATACTCCATTGGTGGTCGATATATCTCTGATTCAAACATTTCCTCTGTCTGCTGCTAAGAAAATAGATAAGAGACAAAGGGTGATCAGTTTGAATGACTGGAGCCAATACCAAAATAATAATACACTGTACCATATAGGAAAAGCCTCACATCTTTGGTTAAAACTGCCCAGTAATCTTTTTGTACAGACGGTGTCTGTGACATCCAGCCAGTCCAGGTTACTCTCTCTCTACTCTCCTCTTTCTATGTAGAAATTATGATTATTATACATTTTGGAGAACACTTTATTTTTTCATTAATCATAGCCTGTTACAACAAACATACCACTACATGTTAGCTATAATTAAAGACATTTATTGATTAGTATTTTGTAATATCCAAACCCAAATGAATTAACTAAACTGTCAAAGGGTCTCTAAGTGATCCACTACACATCACTAAAGATGTTTAGATCCAATACGAGTAGCTGAATCTCAACAGACTGACGTTTTGAAGTTTTTGGCACAACAATACATGCATTTTGACACTGACTGTTTTAAAATATATATATATATATATACACACCAAAAAATGTACATATCATGCTAAAGATATACAAGACTGATGGATGTCAAACACAAATATTACAAAAAAGAAAAACGATCCAGCTGTTCTTTCGGTTACTAGTATGTCCTCGATGGCGAGTCCTCGCAGTGTCGTTTGACACGCTGACAGCATTATAACAAAAAGCGCATTGTGTATGCATCTATTAACAGCAGCGGCACCATATTAGGACCATTTAGTGAATAAAAAATACTCACGGGTGGGATGATGTACCCCTCCATTCTGTACGGATGCAGCATGGGTTCCTCGCCGCCTGACACTCGATCTGCAACTCTGATGCTTTCTCAAGGGCTTTCAAAACTGTCCCTGTACCATTGCTCAACTCTGCTAAATTTCCTCTTACCAAATGAAACCAATGATCTAACTCACACACCTTATCACACGGGGGGCCTCAAAGGTATCCGAAGGCCCAAAAAAGAAGCCAACCAGAGATACACTGCAGAGGGTAACCTACCCTGGCAGTGGCTGTAGAAAAGGGACAGAGTTTCTGTTTGTTACTTCTTTATTTTGGGGTGTGTGGGTAAGTGTGTGCGTATTCGCTGGAGGTTCCTGATTTTAGGGTAATGGCAGGTGGGGATTTTATCTTTGCAGTTAGAATAGGCGTAAAGTGTCACCTCCCCCAATGGCCAATCAGAGACAGCTCAGCTGACCGCTCTTCTTCCTGTCCACCTCCATGGTGCTTGTTGTTCTATAGAAAGTCCTAAATGTGGGATGAAAATACACAAAAATTGATGCCATTTTCGGAAATGTAATGTTTTATGAAAAACTTTCCAGACTTGTCTTAATTAAAAAGGCTTCCTATTTTTTAGAGAATAGATGATTTTTGTCAGGGTACACCATGAGTGAATTAAACAAATCTGAGGACAAATATATCACAAAGAAAAAATGAAGCCTAGCCAATACACTTCAAATTAAATGATCAGATTCATGAATAATCTTGGAGTCTGGGCTGCAGACAGAGGACCTCCTAACAGATAAGATGGCTGATGGTATTGCATTTCCTATCTGCATCAGTACATGCTGGGCCAGGAGATACAACATCCTGAATGACAATGATGAAACATCTTCTATCTTTATCAAACTTTCCACCTGTCTCAAACCTTCTGTCTGCCTTTCTCCTAGTTATACAATTAACAATACTGTTAAAATCACTTACGGAAGAGAAAGTTGCATACATAGGCCGTTGCCCTAGTCTACAGTGAATGCTTTGAAATAATCAAAAATGTTCAGTGATCTGAATATGGTACATTGTATGAAATGCCATTTAGTCTCCTCATCTACTATACCACATGTCTAACTTATCACAAAGCTAAGCTGCAGCATGAAGATAAAGATAAAAAAAATGTTATATATATATATAACAAAAGATTGTACTTTTTTGCTTTTATCTCGGTGAGTGTTTGCATGCACGCTTCTTCATTCTATATACGGGATACTTTTGAACTGCACAAGATAGCTTTGGCCCCTTTAAATATAAAAAGCACACACAATAGTCAGGCAAATCATAAAAATCACACTTTGAGTTTATGTACAACAGTATCTCTGTATGATTCATTTACTGATTCAGTTAATATTACGACATCAAAATTGAGGTAATGTAGCTTGTCATCAAAAAAACACCTCAGAACTCTTCCTTCTTTTTCAAGGAGATCCCAAATGACTTATTACTGATTTATTTACAATTACACGGTGAATTTCCCGGTGTTGAAATCAACACCGCTTGGTGTACATATGGGAACTTGTACACCAAGCAGTGTTGATTTAACACCGAGAAATTTACTGTGTATTAGATAGTATTATTACTAAAAATAATTATATTGGGATTATATAACCGTTAAACCCATAACAAACTGATAAATCACATTGTAATATGAATTATCCAATTTATTATTTTGCCATAACTTGTGCTTCTAAATTTAAAGTGTATGTATCTTTAAAAAAAGTGGGAAATTATTGCCAATCATCGTCTGGATGCAAACATGATCATCCTGTCAAGTTGCTTGTGGTGACCTATAAGATGACTACTGATATGCTGTTATCACACAGACACTTGCACTTATTATAATGACTGCACATTTTTCGACTCCAAAAAAGGAGTAGTTTCTTTGTTGCCTTTGGCCAAAGATTTAATCTTTGTCAGGTTATTGACAAATAAATTGAAAAATTAAATTGAATAATTAAATAATGGAGTGCAACAATTTAAAATAAGATTCTGTATAAGATTAGTTATGCAATAGCTAACATGAAATTTGCAGCATTTAATACATTAATACACATTTCCATAAATATTACTACATTTATTATAAAAGAACATGAATGAATAACATTAACCTAATAAATAAAAAGCTGTAAAAATTGTCCGTTGTTGGTCAGTGACACCTAATTACTTATCTAACGTAGAAATCTAGAACCATATTGTAAAGTGTTACCAAGTGAGCACTGCGTGACTGGCTGATGAAACATTTAATTTTGGTTTAATCATTTATTTTTGTTTAACAGGTTTTCTCTCACTCACTTTCAAACATTAAAATTCATGGAATTGATTCTGGATGCTAGAGAACCAATTAAGTTTGCATGCAACTTCCAGATTCTTGCTGCCATCATCTTTGAATGGCATTGAATGGCCAGTAGGAGATTAGAACGCTTAATGAATTTATTTATGGTCTGATTTTCAAACAAAGTAAGCTTATGGCTTCAGAAGTATGATACGATTTATATGAACTAAAAGTATAGAACTTTTAAGTGCTTTTGAAGCTTGATATTTACGATCATCATCCCTCATCTTTGTGTTTCATAGTTAAAAACGTCACAGATGTGTTTCACGGATTCAAAAAATGGTTTGGAACTCTAATTACAGAATTTTTGTTCATGCAAAGCAGCATTATTTTTTTATTTATACATTAACTTTAGAATATTGTAGGAGCCCTTTTTGTATAATTACTTCCCAGACGCAAGCACTAATCGCAAAAACTTTCTTTCATCTGTTTAGCATGCACCAAACACTTTTGGGAATCTTGCATTCTGCATATTGCTGTACTTCTAAATAAAGTTTCAATATTTTCAAACTGCTAATGTATTTGCTTTGTTTCACCACGATCCAAGCTGTCCAAACCACAGAGCTTACTGTGGCCCTGGTGTGACACACAGCTGCCTGCACACCCGGCCAAAACTGATGACTTTTACTGTTTTCTTCATATATTAATACACACTGCATGTGTCGCCGCTACTTCGGCAGTCTATTTTCTCCAACACTATTTCAAGAGGTGCACACAAATGTTTAATGCATATGTTAAAATTTATTTTCTTTTTTGATGAAAACAATGCAATCTTTTCCAATCTTATATTCATAGCCCCACAGATGTTTTCTGTGATAATTTAGATAAGATCGGGCTATACATTTTCCACAAATATTTCAACACAGAATATTTGTTTTCACGTAACATTCTCACGCTCATTCTCCAATTTGCTGCTGGCTCTTCATTAGTGTTTGAGGTATTTGATTGTGTTTAGCTCTAGTGCCCTATTCCACCCACACTGCCTTTCCTCATCCGCTCAACGTCAGCTCCTTTAGCTCTTGCTTCATTCTCCCTGCCAGTCTTAGCATGGCGCAACTGCGGGAAAGCTGTGAATGTGTTGCTTAAACCTGTACACCCTTCCCAGCATAGTGTAACCGACTGAAAACTCAAGAGTGTTGCTCATTTAAAAATGCTAACAAAGGCTAACCTGACTAGTGGAGTTGGCTTGTAATAGTATTTGGGTTCAAATACTTTCTTTCTTTCTTTTTGGCCATTTATTTGATCAGAATATCTTACTTTGTGTTCCACAGAAGAAAGAAAGAAAGCCATACAGGTTTGGAATAATGTGAAGATGAGAAATTATGGCTATTCATGTCTCATGAAATGCATTTACATACTATTATGTCTGCTGGAAACATGCTTATGTAAGGCCCTATTATATTCCTGACTGAAAAAAAAAGCAGGTAGAAAGTGAGAGAAATTTCACTTCTCGATTTCAGTGAACTGAATAAAGAGATTGTTTTTTTGTTGTTTTTTTGCATCCTTCTCAGCAATGGATGTAGATTCTGATCTATAAAACGCAATATAATTCATTTGTGTATTTACTGCTAGACATATCATGTGTGCAACTGTTACAGAAATATCCAGGCAAGTCCCTTAATTTTAAATACAACAATTAACCTGAGATAGAGAATGGAGAACTGCAAACGGTTTCATAGTCAGCAAAAGGAGCACAGTGTTATCAGTGGTAGATTATCAGTCCCTTTTTATAATCTCACAATTAGTTTTTTGTTTTTGCTGTTGTTAAAGGTCTTCCATGTCTTGACTTTAACCAAACCTGTTGTTTTAAAACAACACCCTCACACAGACTCACACAAATAAAGCAACCCACTCTGGGTATAAGAGAGAAAAGCAGAAGTAGATGGCTTCTGTCAGATTCAGTTCCTGTAAAATGCAAGTGAATGGCTTGATGAGGACCTTTAGAGGTCTTAACAAAGTCACTGAGTGAAGCAGACGTCTACACAGAAGTATAACTACCTAACCAACTTATGTTATTTGCATATGGAGAATGAACTTTTGATCTCAGAAGTTTGAATTCTCTGGAAATCTAGACGATTTAGTTAATAGAAGTTAATTGATAAAGAAAATCTATTTATGACAGCATCCTCATTTTACATTTTGACACAAGTGCCTAAAACTTTAACAGTACTGTAGCTTTGCAGGTGGGTTTCTTGAAGCATCTTGGAGACGTTGCCACAGTTCTTCTGGATTTAGTCTGTCTCCTGTCATTCCAGACAGACTGGATGATGATCAGATCAGATCTCTGGCTGTTGTCAGACTCCTTGTGCAAACAAAAATCTCACTGGATTATTGTAATTAATGGCAAAATGAATGTTTGGAAATGTAAACTGATATTTCCTAATAAAACCCTATATAGAAATAACTGACTTAAAACCATTTTTTAGCTGGTGAAAATACTAGTGTTCTAATAATTCTGGCCACCACTGTATGTCTATATATAATCAATAGTGTAAATAGCGTAATGTGTACGGATTGTAAAAATTAGATATATTTTATTACATTTAATTACATGCCACCTGTAAACCATAATTATTTTAAGGACTGTTGCAAATATATTTATTTGAAATACTATTTTGTATTTAAATACCTTTGGATTTTTACCTTTTGCATTTTTGTTGATACGGGAAATCATCAAGCAAAAATATTTGATGTATTTTGAAAATACAAAAATATACAAAGATTAAATGTATTTAAATACAAAATAGTACTTTGTATTTCAAATACATGTATTTGAAATACTGCCCATCCCTGTACAGGTGCATGTGTAATAATTGTCTATGGTTCACTGAACCTTTAGAGACTCTGAAGGTTACACTTTATCTCGATAGTCCACTTCAGACATTCTACTAACTAGAAGTAACTTTGTAACTACATGTCAACTAATTCTCATTAATTTGCAACTACATGTCTACTAACTCTCGGTAGGGTAAGTTTAGGGTAAGTAGAATAAGTTGACATATACTTGTAAAGTTTCTCATAGTCTGTATGTTGTATGTTGTGGACCTATCAAAATAAAGTGTTAGAAGATATTAAGCAGACAGTCTACTAATACTCTAATGACTGCTAGTTGACATGTAGTTGCAAAGTTACTTACTGTTAGTAGAATGTCTAAAGTGGACTATCGAAATTGAAGTGTTACCAAACTGAATTAGCTTGAGATGTTACACATACGTACATACATATGTACGAGTGACGGGTTAAGATTCCAGTAAATATCAGAAGAAGTGTGTGTGTAAAGGCATAATAACAAAGACTTTACACACCAGTAGTGCAGGAAACACTGCAGTTCTTGTGTGCAGCACCCATACTGCACCATGGGGTGTTAATAACACATTAGTCACACATCTGTCTGCTGTCCTACGTCTGTACATTTATGCTTGTGTCATATTTTCTTCAGTTTTAGCAGTTAACCATATGAACATTTAGTAAGCACAAGGAGCTTTAGTTGGACACTATGTCAACTTTTTTCTTTTTTTTAACCAGTGTTTTAGTTGATTGACTAACATTGCAAGTTAAAAATCTGCTGCAACAGACAAAAATAAATTGCAATATTTAATGATTATTGAGGCTTTTAGGGCAATACACTTAAAATGTTGGCTTAAGTCTCATCTGTAATGAGGTTCCTGATGAGATTTTCTCTAGCTGTGCAAATATGGTGGGCATCCAGACTGCAGAAGTGAAGCACTTATTTAGCACAACTGAATGAGAGTTACAAATGAGTGTCTTTACTGAAACACAAGCAATGGTATATTTTTATGATATAATAAATCCAAGCCTTGTGGTCTGTTTTAAAATAATAATCCCAATGGTGACAAAATGCTGCAACATAAAATATAAAATGTTTGAAATACCAGGATGACCCCAGATACCATGTTCTCTCTCACAGGGCAGACCAGTTCAGCTTGATCTGTTCTTATGGCCACACAGTTTATTAAGAAAAACAGGAAGCCATGTGGTGAATTGCAAAAGTGTATGTTGTTAAATAATGACCTGCCTTGCCTAAAGTTTCACCAGATTGATGTCCACATGCTCATGTTGACATCAAGAAGCTGCATCAAAATCCGTTATGAGATCGCCACCTTAATCATACACTTCACAACTTGTTAATTCAAGTTCAGTAATAATTTAAGCTGTTATAATGCCCAACACCTTGTTTTTTACTGCCTAAATAAATGATTAGCTTCATTTGGGGAATTTTATTCCAAATGTGGGAGACTGAATATTACTTTCAATTTAAAGTACTGAAACTTCAGTTTCTGATTGAGGTCATGTAGTGTCTGCTATGTTATTTATATATCAAAATCAAAACAGTTATAAGATGATATACAAGTATAAGCACTTTGGATAACAGCTTCTGCCAAATTATTGTGTCCATGAGGTAGTAAGGGAAAACACTTCCTCTATTCTCCTCCTTTCAATGTAAAAATGCCAAAGACAGTGCTGTAGGCAATAGCTAAGGACTTTCATATGTACAAAAACTCAGAAAAGGTCACAACAAGTTTTTTGGCTACTACTTCATTATTTATTTAGGTCTGATTGCATAGAAATTTCAAGGAAAGCCTTTTAAATCACAGAATTCTTTGGGGAACTTGAAACTTCTCTAATTCTGCATGCAGTCTAGCACTTTGAGGTTCTTCTCCAGATTTTTCTCAGCTATTTTCTTTTCTTTTAATTTAATTACTGCTACAAAATGAGCTTTCAATTTCTAAGCATTTGTTTTTTGGGGCCCAGCCTCGCTGAATTCACAGAACTGAAAGTAGGCATATCAAACCGCCTTTGCCATACAGGGTCAAATTTATATATGTGTTGTGGGTACGGATGCCTAGGAACACAAATTCTCAGATCTCTAAAAACGTTCTCGAAAAGGGAGCACCTGTTGGGAATGTAAAAGATTTCTAACACCATGCAGTGGACCTGCCACAGAGTAGCCTTTATTTCCTGTCTGCAAGTAAGAGGAGGTTTTGGTGGCCTCCTCGTCTTTCACAATGACACAAACCAGGCCTTGGACCAGGCCAGCAGGGGAACATCCAACCCTCTCACTTCTTATTCCCAATTCCTCATTTTCCTCTTAACTTTGACTGCAAAACGAACAATCCACCAGCAGATTATGGTCAAATAACTATTTATAGATATTTATAAACACACATATACATAGTCAACCATTATCGTTCAGTTCTGCTCTGTAGTGCATGAGTTCATATGAATGATACAAATTTAATCACAAGACTAAATAAATGTTCAAATGCTATCTACATAAAAAAAAAACAGTCTATATATCTTAAAGAGGAGAAACTGAAAGCTGTTTTTTTTTCCATGGTGTTTTCATGATCAGTTTTATTTTGGTGCAACCTTTGTAGCAAGTATTTTGTATCTTAATGGTGACTATGCTCAATCAAAAATAGTTAAACTAATTCATCATACAGCAAATATGACTAAAAGGGATTTGCCCATTTCAAAATAGAAATGCATTCATGAATAATATACTCCAGAAAAAAAAAAAAAAAACTTTTGTATATTTGAGATACACTATATGGACAAAAGTGGAACACACCTCTTAATTACTGAACTGAGGGGATTCAATTAGACCCATTGCCACAGAAAATCAAGCACCTAGCCATGCTGTTTGCATTTACAAAAATTTGTTTAAAAAGGGTCAATCTAAAGCGAATGTGTCTGTGGTATTGCGATAGGATGCCACCTTTGCCGTAAGTCAGTTCATGAAATGTCATCCCTTCTAGAAGTGGAAGCGGAAGACCACGTAAAGTCATAGAACGGGGTCACCAACGCCCTGCTGACAGCTGAAAAGTTTCAAACTTCCAAAGGCATTAAAATCAGCACAGAAACTGTGCAGTGGGAGCTTCATGGAATGGATTTCCATGGCCGAGCAGCTGCATGCAAGGCTTACATCACCAAGTACAATGCCAAGTGTCAGATGGAGTGGTATAAAGCACACGCTACTGGACTCTGGAGCACTGGAAATGTATTGTGTGAAGTGGCAAATCACGCTTCTGCTTGGCAGTCTGATGGGTAAGTCTTATTCTCTAGTTTTGGTGGATTCTAGGAGAACATTACCTGCCTGACTGCACTGTGCCAAATGTAAAGTTTGGTAGTGGAGAGATAATGGTATGGGGCTGTTTTTCAGGGGTTGGGCTAGGTCCCTTACATCCAGTGAAATCTTAATGCTTCAGCATACCAAGATATTTTTGACAATGCAATGCTTCCAACTTTTTGGGAACAGTTTGTGGAAGGCCCTTTTCTATTCCAGCATGACTGTATTCCAGTACACGTTTCAGTGAGTTTGGTGTGGAAGAATTTGACTGGCCCACACAGAGCCCTGAGCTCAACCCCATCAAACCCCATAAACTAGAACAAATATTGTGAGACAAGCTTTCTCGTATCATCAGAGCCTGACCTCACAAATGCTTTGCTAAATAAATCGATGGGCAAAAATTCCCACAGAAACACCCTAAAATCATGTAGAAAGCCTTCCCAGACGAGTGGAATCTGTTTTAGCTTCAAAGTGGGGACTAAGTCAATATTAATGTATTTAGAATGCAACATCATTAAAAGCCCTGTTGGCGTAATGGTCATGTGTCCCAAAGCTTTTGTACATATAGTGTATATTCTTCAAGTGGATCTCCATTTATTCATTCATAAGTCTTTTTTTTTTCCATTCTCAAATATGTCTTTGGAAAGGTCAAGAGGTAAATATGGAATAAACTCTAACTTTACAGCAGCAGAGGGTTTCAAACACAGTGTATATACAAAATTCTCTGATCTTTATCTCTGTGGTTTTGGTGTGCAAAATTAGCCACATCAAACAGTAAGGTGTGTTTGAATTTGTGTCCATGTACATGTTGTGGAGGGGGAGGTTGACCTGAGGGTGGCTTCATGTTTTATCTTAACAAAGCAGACTTCCTGTAAGGTTCAATACTTCCTCCCTGGGTCCAGCCTAAGTGGTCACACCTGCACTAACAGACACCTAGACCAACACTAACCAATGGCCACTGTAGGATGTGATCGAAAAAGTCTTCAGAATACGCTGAAGACACAGACATATTGTACAAGGAACACTATTGTTGTTCATTACTACATAACCACAATATGGCCATGTACACACTGCAGATAAATGCAGTTGTTAGTTCACCTTTTGCTCCTTAATCGCATTCTGTACACACATAATTCACTAAAACTCAGTAGTGACAACCGCATTTACAGAAATTCTACGTAGTGTGTACGGAACTGAACTGAACAACTAGTTGTTAATGATGTATTTGAACATGTATCAGAAATTCTTCTTCACTCCTGCAAGGAGCCAATATGTTGCTATGGTTACAAATGCGGGAGTGACTGCTGTTCTGTACAGACATGGAACGATAATTTACGGGACTCACTCCCGCATTTAAATGCGGTTGTCACTCCTGAAACTTACAGTGTGTACGTGGCCTATGAGATATAGTAATGGAGTCTGGGATGAAATTAGCAGTGAGTTGAGTGAATTAATGCCATAGCGATACCATTTCTGTCAGAAAGACGTTGGTAAAACCATGAATCACTATATGGCAGCAAAAAGGGAAAGGCCCATGCACTCTCAGAAATAAAGGTCCAAAAGCTGTCACTGGGGTTGTACCTTTTCAAAAGGTACATGTTTGTACCTAAAGGGTTCATTTTGGTACCTTAAAGGTACATATTAGTACTTAAAGTATACATATTTGAACCTAATAGGTACAAAAATGTACCTTTTGAAAAAGTGACAGCTCTTGAGTGTGGAAACTGCAGAAAACCTGTAGACTGTAGACAGAATACTCCTGCTTCAAACAATTGCTTAAGTCCAGTTTGATACTTGATAAGATTCTTGATAAGTATGTTTGTGTTAAAATTGGTTTGCACAAATACAGCACATTCTAACAGGAAATGAGAAGATGACAGTGCTATAGTTTCGGTCTTGCTATACATTTGACCAGTCATATCCTGCTAACAACAGCAAATGTACAATTTGCATGACAGTCAGTGAATGAAGTAATAGTGTCAGAGATGATGAAACTGGTTCTTTAAAAAAATACAGGCTGAGCTTTTTGGGCTAGGTAACCACTCCTGAAGTTGCACACCTAGGCTATATGTTTTAGCTATTCTTTTCAAAAGGCAACAATTATACAGACAACATACCTACAGACAACCAGATAATCTACAAGGTCTTCCTCTTTTGAGGAAAGCCAGCTGGTATCTGAGATGAACCCCACTCCACCTCTGTGGCAGACAGAGACAACTGGAGACCACAGACGTTTTACAACATCATGAAATCACAACTGACCCCATTTAATGTCGACTAATGTCACCCATCACCCATTTCATACTTCCTTTCCAAACACTATCATTAAAAGTTTTCCCTATGCAATCACTTCAGTGGATAAAATTCTTACCTACATTTCCCCCTCTTTGAATGTCCTATTTACTTGGGAAAACTCAACAGGACATCCAACTAACCACACTGATCTACGGAGAGCGCTGGAAACCATTCGTTCAACACTTTAAACCATAAATCTACAACTGGAGTTACATTGGAAATAGTTCACAGAAAAGAAGTATGAAGCTACAGTTTCGAGATTTAGTCTATCTGCACTGTTTTATAGATTAACAAGCTGTATGAGATCTTTGTATGAGAAAGGAGAACTTGCATTCACTCAGGTTAAAGCTATTGAAAAAGAAGTGTCTAAATACTTGATGATCTACTGAGGAAAAACATTACGCTTCATATTTTGCTGCATTGTTTGAGCTGAACTTATAAACTGATGCTAACATGGTATGGTATCATATGGGTCATTTTAGTTTCTTGAGGGGTACATTTTTAATACAATATCAAAGCACTTTCAGCCAAAACTAATTGAGCAATGTTTATATTTACTGACAAAGTCATATGATACAATATTATGATGGTGTCTCATGGGCTGCCTGTCCACTCGCTCATCATGTGCTACATCCTCACGTAAAATTCCCTGACTTTTATTTGGAGTGAACATATGCAATCTGCCTGTCTGCACGAATAATAATCAGGATTACTACACCAAACGCTTAGATACGTTTGCCTGTGGATTACTAAGAGTCTCACGGCACTCAAGACTGAATTCTTATAGTTTGTGCAATGTAAGCGTGTATTTCTATATGAATGAATGACCAATAACAATGTAAAACCACACAATTACATAGAGGTGATTGCAAACGTGTCTATATGAATGGACAGAGAAACACATACATACAGGCACAGGCACTGTCATTTTAGTTCTGGACCCATGGCTCCAAAACTGTTCCTCTTTCTAAATGTATTGCTTAAGTCAAGCCAGGATGACTCAGACACCATGTATCATCTGCAGCATGGGGTCTTAACCCCCTCTTCACCATAACAGAATCAAAATACTATGACACTCATGGAAAAAAAAGGACTTATATAGCAATGTTTCAATGAGGGATACTTTGAATGATTAACCGCAGTGAGTTTTGGCATGAGTCAGTGTATGGTGGATATTTCCTATCTCTACATCTGCTATTTCGTTGAGTCAAAGAGATATTATTGATGTTTTTTAGTTTTTTTTTACTGTTATGTGTTATGTTATGCAATTTAGCAATGATTGATTATTTGACAACTTTAGTGGATGTTCATTTCAATCTTATTTATGTGTCTAAAATTGACTGAAATTGTTCAATAATATTGGGTGGGGCAGGAGTTAGAATAGGCACATTCATCATCTAATATACAGACGTAGTTAATTTTACGGTTCTGGGAAGAGCATGGGGATAAGGCCTAATAAATGTTGTGTGCTGTGTTCCAGTCTTTACACATCAATCAACTGCGCCATCTTGTGGTCAGGAGTGGCATAAATGACCAGAGGGATGGTTCACCCAAAAATGAAAGATCTGTCATCATTTATTCAAACTCATGTTGTTCCAAAAGAATATATTTCTAAAAAAGCTTTGTCCGTGTTTTGAAAATCAAAGTGGACCAATGTTGTAGAACATATTCAATGTTAAATATGTTCTTCAATATATGCTCTTTTGTGTTCTGCAGAAGAAAGAATCTCATATACCCAGGTAAAAATAAAGTATACTTGAATACACTAAAAACTACTTAAAAGCAAGTACATTTGTAGTACATTCTTAAATAAAACTGTAAAAGTTACACACAATACATAGACTAATTAAAAGCATATTTGCAGTAAAGTACAACCCGAATTCTGGAAATGTTGGGATGTTTTTTAAATTTGAATAAAATGATAACTAAAATACTTTCAAATCACATGAGCCAATATTTTATTCACAATAGAATGTAGAGAACATAACAAATGTTTAAACGGATAAATTTGATACTTTTATCCACTAAATGAGCTCATTTCAAATCTGATGCCTGCTACAGGTCTCAAAAGTTGGCACGGGGACAACAAAGGGCTGAAAAAGCAAGAAATTTTGAAAAGATTCAGCTGGGAGAACATCTAGCAACTAATTAAGTTCATTGACATCAGGTCTGTAACATGATTAGCTATAAAAGGGATGTCTTAGAGAGGCAGAGTCTCTCAGAAGTAAAGATGGGCAGAGGCTCTCCAATCTGTGAAAGAGTGCGTAAAAAGATTGTGGAATACATTAAAAACAATGTTCCTCAACATCAAATTGCAAAGGCTTTGCGAATCTCATCATCTACAGTGGATAATATCATCAAAAGATTCAGAGAAACTGGAGAAATCTCTATGTAAGGGATAAGGCCAAAGACCTTTGTTGGATGCCCATGGTCTTCGGGCCCTCAAGACGACACTGCATCACTCATCTGCATGATTCTGTCATTGACATTACTAAATGGGCCCAGGAATACTTCCAGAAACCACTGTCGGTAAGCTCTATCACGCAAAAAGGAAGCCATATGTGAACATGGTCCAGAAGTGCCGTTGTTTCTTGTGGGCCAAGGCTCATTTAAAATGGACTGTTTCAAAGTGGAAAAGTGTTCTATGGTCAGATGAGCCCAAATGTGACATTCTTGATGGAAATCACGGACGCCATGTCCTCCGAACTAAAGATGAGGGAGACCTTCCAGCGTGTTTTCGGCGTTCAGTTCAAAAGCCAGCATCTCTGATGGTATGGGGGTGCATAAGTGCATACGGTATGGGCAGCATGCATGTTTTGGAAGGCACTATGAATGCTGAAAGGTATATAAAGGTTTAGAGCAACATTTGCTCCTCTCCAGACGACGTGTATTTCAGCAGGACAATGAAAAACCACATACTGCAGCTATTACAACAGCATGGCTTCGTAGTAGAAGAGTCTGGGTGCTGAATTGGCCTGCCTGCAATCCAGATCTTTCACCTATAGAGAACATTTGGTACATCATTAAATGGAAAATACTTCAAAGACGACCACGAACTCTTCAGCAGCTGGAAACCTATATTAGGAAAGAATGGGACCAAATTCCAACACCAAAACTCCAGAAACTCATAACCTCAATGCCCAGACGTCTTCTAACTGTTTTGAAAAGAAGAGGAGATGCTACACCATGGTAAACATGCCCCCGTCCCAACTATATTGAGATCTATAGCAGGCATCAAATTTGAAATGAGCTCATTTTGTGCATAAAAACTGTAAAATTTCTCAGTTTAAACATTTGTTATGTTTTCTATGTTCTATTGTGAATAAAATATTGGCTCATGTGTTTTGAAATTCTTTTAGTTTTCATTTTATTCAAATTTAAAAAATGTCCCAACATTTCCGGAATTCGGGTTGTACATTCTCCCAACTGTGGTACATACAAGGAATATAAATGCACTAATTAGCACTAACATTTAAATAAATTTTAAGTGTAGTCAGATAAAGTAAACCAAATATACAGAAGTGTTTTATAAGTGCATTACTTAAGTGTGCTATTAACACTTTACATAAACTTTAAATTTTTATATATACTATCACTAAGTTCTACTTTAATGGATTTTCATGAAAAATACAGAAGAAATGTATTAATTACAAGTAAAACCCTGTGGTTCTTTACATTTACATGAATTACATTTAAAGTAATTTTAATCAAATATATTATTTCTAACATCCAAATAGTTCATTTTTAATGATAGAAAACAACAGCTTCATGAAGTGGCTACAATAGGTATAATTTTAGAATGTGTTAAACATTTTTGGTGGCAAACATGCAGGTTAAATGTGTACTAAAATTATAAGTATACTTTTAGCATAAAGTACAAGTGCTTTATTTTTTAATGTGGAAAAGGCAAAAACGCCAAAATAAATAAAAGTTACAATACATTTGAAATGAACTATTTAATGTATAAAAGATAACATTACAAATATATTTTGTATATATTTATTATATATTATTCTAAGATTTTAAATAATTCATAAGTGTCAGGAATCTGGTTGGCCTTCCATCCGACTGCCACAAGAGGTCTTCTCTCCATCATATTGACTGTTACATGTCACTCTGGACTACAGTTCCCATCATCCATTGCACTGATTACACATACACAGCTGAATCCAATCAGACAGGCTTTATAAGCCTTGGATTTCCTCTTTCTCACTGCTGAGTATTGTCTAGTGTTTATTGCTCTCCCAGTGATAGCTACATTACGGAGCCCTTCCGTGTTTTCTGAGTCTAAGTCATTCGTATATTTATTCTAGACTGTATCTCGTTTCTTGTCTGGTCTCTGCCTGCCATGACGTTTATAGACTACCTTGGATCTCTCTTTAGTCTTGTCGTTTTGTACTCCGTTTGCTCCTGCCTGAACTACGGCTCATATTATCAGATTAACCCTCTTGTCAAGACCTCTGGATATTGTTTGCCGATCGAAGGGCAAGCATGGATCTAGGATCTTGTGTCTTGCCTGTGCCATACCTGTTTGCTGTTGTTTGACCCAGCCTGTGTTTTGACTGTTTACTAATAAAAGCTTGCGCTTGGATCCGCTTGCCTCACGTCTTGTCGGCTCTGTAACAATAAGTCTATTTTCTATGTATGATGAGTATATTTAAAAGTGTATGAAAGATGGGTTCAAGTGTAGGCTACTATAAGTGGTAACTAAATACTTTTTTTTTTTTTAAATACAGAGCTAGTATATTAAAACCACATTTTTGTTCATATTCATGGTGTCTCAAAATAGCATAGTTGAGTACGCTTAGATGTTCTTAAGATTATCTTAACTAAAGAATATTTTTTACCATATTAAGTACAGAATTATAGTCTGTGAAAATAGAACACATAAGTACATTATAAAGTGTACCACTGAAATACACTATTTTAGTGCACTTTTTTTCACCTGCAGGTTTGGAACGACATGATGGTGAATAAATGATGCCAGAATTTTCATTTTTAGGTGAACTACTTGCGGACAAACTTCAACTAAAGTTAGAGTTCATTTTCCATCCCTCATTTTTAATTAGTAGTCAACAGTAACTGAACTTTAGACAATTTTAGGCATCTGGAAAGACAATACAAAAATGACCTATAGAGAAGTCCATCAAGACAAACTTTGAAAAGGCCTTGTCGTAAAGTTTACAAGAAATTAAAAGTACTGATTGATTGAATGTTATTATGTTGTTTCAATACTCTTGCCATCTGAATAGAGACTTGATTAAACTGAATACTTGGCATACTAAAAATGAAGGCGTTCAGTGTGGTTAATAATGCATTGCATGGTGGTTGCTTAGATATTCTATGTGACTGCAAGGGGTTGCAGATTAGATAGATAGATAGATAGATAGATAGATAGATAGATAGATAGATAGATAGATAGATAGATAGATAGATAGATAGATAGATAGATAGATAGATAGATAGATAGATAGATAGATACTATAAAGTATTCAAAACATTATATGGAAAAATTGTTTTGATCAAACGAGTCTGTCTTTGACCACCAAAATGAATGTACTTTTTGCATTATTACCTTTTGCCATTTTTACAGCGGGTTCAACAACCATTTTCTTCCAGCATGTTCTCCACATGTTTGCTATAGAGTCTCCTCCTCTGGTTAGCGCGCGCTCAGGCCGCCCCTCTCTGCGCAGTCTGGAAATGTACTTCCGGTCGGTGAGACGTGGCTGACAGTGGAAAATCCTTCAGGAGGCTGTCCGCTGCAGCGTTCCTGCTCTTAGACAGAAGTGCCTGGATGGCAGGGTCAAGCCGGAGTAAAAACTGTAGGAATTTCAGCCGGGTAAGACAAAACGTTTGTTTAATTATCGCTACTGCTAATCTTGTAGACAGTGATTTTGCTTTTCAAGGCAAGCAACTTTGTATCGAGTTAGTTTGCGTGCACCGTTGCTTTTATCAGAAACCTTGCAACAGCATTCTGTTTTGCGAGTTTCTGCGTATAGACAGGCTACTCATCGCCCATGAGTATCACATAAAACTGACGATTTTGTCTTTGGGCCTTCTTGCTGTTTTAATTAGTTTAGCATCCAAACGCATAAACGTGGCAAACTTTGGAGTGTTTTTAAAGTGTTTTTAAGCCCAGAGGGTCTGGAATTTGTCAGGAATCTCGCCGCTCCCTAACTCCTGCACGTCCACAGACCGTCCAAACGTGCTGCTCCTCTGCTAATGTTACATTTGCATTTTTGTCCACCCGTAACGGACGTTATTAGTGGCAATCACAACTGTTAAAATTAAGGTATGTTGTTTTTACGTGTATATTCTTTACATATTTGTGTAATAAAGACAATTTAAACTCATGCAATGTTTCAGTATTGTATAAAGATCAGCTGCTGAAGACAGGTGAACACATTTAGACTAATCATTATAATGGGTGCTAGTTATAAACTATTGTGTTAGGCCTGACTCTAATGCATTATTTGATATCATGCTTTCATCTCTGTGTAACTATTTTCCCGTGTTGGCAGTAATGAGCTAAAAGGTGTGGTGTGTGTTTTTTTTTTTTTTTTTGTTTTTTTGTAGGTTGTGACTCATATTGCCATGGTCTTTCGAATGTCTGTCTTTTTATGTGGTGTATACTTTTTTTTTTTTTTCTTCCCCCCGGTGGTGGATAGGAGTGGAAGCACTTAGTCACTATATCCAGACCTTTCAATTTGGAGGCCAAGCTAGAGGGCTACTTCACCATGGCTTCCCCTGGAATTCCAAATGTGTTTTTTATATAGAAGTCTTTGGATACCATTGCTTGAAGACTCTTTTGTATTTTGTTTAACAACATAAATTTCTTACAGACACAGTACATTAATTTTGAAGGTGTTGTTAACAAGTTGCTGTATAAGAATTACAACAGATATTGAAATTGTAAAGCAAATTAGCTTGCTGCCTTGTAGTAGTTGCTGTGGGGAAATGTTTCAAATAATTGTTATACATACACACACACACACACACACACACACACACACAAAATAGTGAGTGTGAGTAGTAAGTTTGTTTAGAATTTCTATGCATCCAATAGTACTACAGTTTAAAAAGTTTGGGGACTGTAAGATTTTTTTGTTTGTTTGTTTTAATTCCAATATCCTGATTTTGGGCTCAAGTAATATTTCTTATCATTGTCAATGTTGAAAAGAGTGCTGCTTAATATTTTTGTAGATATTGTGATACTTTTTTCCCCTAGGATTCATTAAATATAAAATTCAAAAGAACTGAATTTTTTAAATATTTTGTAACCACGTAAAAGCCTTTTAGTGTAACTTTTGATCAATTTAATGCATCCTTGCTGAATAATAGTATTAATATTTTTTTTTTTTTTTTTTTTATATATATCTTACTGACACCAAACCTTAGATTGATACTAGTGGATGCAGAATAGAATATAAATTCTGGTTTCTGAAACTAAGTAGCTCAAGCATTTAATACCGCCATCACAAATTAACTATCCTATTTGTTTAGTCTGGGACTAAGAAAACCTGAACCTTATTGAAACTCAACTAATCTTTCCACTTTATGAAATTTAGTTTGAAGGCTCCTCTCTGCCTTACAGCACCCTACATGTTTCTTCCAAGTACTTTGCGGAGGTCTGGGCTGATGAGCGCAGGACCCGAGAAGCCCGTTTGGGCATTTGCTGTGCTTCTCCTTGGAGCCGCCCTGCTGGCGTCATCCCTTGGTGGGAAGATGATGGCTCAGACCGCTGTGGCCCAAGCAAAGACTGCACCTGCAGGACCAGGACCATGGTGCATTAAGGACCTTCTAGACCTCCAGTACCTGAATGAGCTGTTCTCCATGGATAACCTAGATGTTTGGTTCTGCTCCCTTGTGGGATCGATCGCCGTCGGACTCAGTGGCATCTTTCCACTCTTAGTGATACCCATTGAAGCTGGAACAGCTTTGAAAACTGAGGGTAAGTCAAACTTATGCTTGCATGCTTTTGTGATCTAGGTTTGTGAGTGTAAACGGCTCATTGTATCTGCTAATCTAGGATTAGGTTACATGCTGAGCAGATCAGGTAGAGGAAGCATTGTGTTACATTCAGAGCTGGTCCAGATATTCACAGCACTGTCCTTATGCAGACTAATGGGCAGTGATCCAGTATTTTGTCTCTTCTTTGTTCATTCTATCAGAGCTGGAAAAACAATGAGTCTTTCTGGCCCTGTGCAGGCCATCTATAGTTTGTGAGCAGGAAGGAAAAAATGAGGTGACTGTTCAAATGTTCTGGTCACACATCAGGCCTAGTGTGACAAATAGACACGTGTTTGTTATTAATACAAACAAGAGAGAACTGGCTTGTGGACTGATTTAGGTCTTCGGTTGTTTGGTTACATTAAAGAGCTCCTTTCACTTTAAGCTCATGTTCTCCGTGGGATTTTTCCCTGCTTATGCCTGGTTCCACATTTTGTTTTTCGTACCATGGTAAAGTAATTTCCCAGCCACAGAATAAGCCACAGTTATAATACAATAACCTTTTTGTAAGGTGTCAAGTCCTATTTAATGATTTTATTTATTTTATATTAAATAATACTGGTACACCCTGGATAATACTACACTTCTCACTGTGCTTTTGCACTTTATTGGCATCTGCAAGGAAAGACTGGCTTGTTAGGTAGCTAAGAATGTGTAAGCAAAGCTAAAATATTTCACAGCTTACTCGGTTACTAGCTTTATGCACTTAAAGGTCAAAATGAAATTGCTGTTGTTGACTGGAAGTTATAGTTAGGCACAGTTAAAAAAATTGTTAGATTAATCTATGGTTTTGTTTTTGATTGGAGACACAGAAAATGCAGCAAATTCATGAGAAGACCTGTTCATTTTGGGGATTTTCCTCATAAAATCTTCCTCAAACTATTAGATTAAATTTTGGAATCTTCCCCAAACTGATATGAAGAATCTTGCAGAGGCATCAATCACTGAGAAAAATGTGCTGTGTGAGCATGCTTGACCTATAAAAGAATTTGTTGAGCAATCGCATCTTCAGCTGCACCTGTCATGGCTTGTCTAAATAGTTCTTGATGTAGTGGACCTTCGATAGAAGAACCAACAGAACCATAATTGTATGGTTGACAGGTCACACTCTAAAGATCTTTGCAGAGGGCAGTGCTGCTCGGTGAAGCTTTTGTCTGCAATGTTTTCAGTCATGCAGAAATAGATCAGAGTCTGGCAATGGGTCCCAGTCAGGAAGTAGACGAGCTTCACTGGGCAGAAGAGTAGATGGTTAGACTGAATTATAAGTGGTTTAGGTGTTTCCTGTACCACAGAGACTGACCACATGATTTTCAAAGCAGTGTGGAGTAATGGCTTTAGATATTTTTTTGTCTGTTACTGTATATTTCCACAAATTATTTACGGTTGCAAAGCTAGCTTATTAAAGCTGTGCAGCTTCAGAACTTAAGCTGAACGAAAAACAAAATAATTAAATGTAAGAGCTTGTAGAATGATTTTGCAACTGTATGGTGGTTTCACCATCTGCTTTATGTGAAGGATTTGCTCTATTTGCTTAACACAGAAAAATCTTTGAAGTGTTGCATATCAAGCATTTCTGCTAATATTTGTTTATGAACTTCTGCTGATGCTCTTGTACTGTTTGCAGCTGGGTGTCAGAAGCTGAAGAAGCTGCTGAGTTTTGCCATTGGTAGTCTCTTAGGTGATGTGTTTCTCCACCTCCTTCCTGAAGCCTGGGCTTACACTTCCAGTCCTGGTGAGAATTCTCACATTGTGTGTGTGTGTATATATATCATTTGCTGGTGCTCATGCATTAATCATCATCTGTGTGATCTTTCAGTTTCTTAGTCTTACCTCTGTTTCTGTTTGGTCTTTTTTTTTTTTTTTTTTTTTTTTTAATAACCCTTCCTGTGACTCCCAGTAGTCGTAAACGTGTGGTTTTGTTATTCATCCCCTCCCCCCGTTTCTCTCTCCTGAATGGGAATCCCTTACATTGCTTTGCATGAAACTATGCCATTTTAACATCAGTAGTGTGTAGTAATTGACCCTTTGCTAAACCCTTTTCCCTCTGGTAACTCTGCCTCAGTTTCTCATATTTACTGTGGTACTGAAATCAATATGAAAAATGGCGCTTAGTAACACATTTACTTATGTTGTTAGTCCCCTTATTGATCTCATTTTTGGGATTCAAGGCTCACACACTGCTGTTAACATTTTTAAAAAGTCCATTCTGGGTGTTTGTGTTACTATTATAGGTGATAATATTATTTGGTATTATAATACTGAAAGCTTGTCAAATATTATTAATAAAGGCAGGTTTAGGTCAATATACAGTAGTTGTTTTATTTTTTTTATTTCCATTTAGATTTATTTTTCAGTTTAATTTAGTAATTGTAGCTTATTGTATTTCATTTAGTTTCCAATGCAACATTTCCTTAATACAGTTGAGAAGTGTTTCATCTTATATTGATATTTTATTTCATTTAATTAATTTTTTTTTTTTAAATAGTTTTAATTAACAAAAACGGCATTGGACATAGCTTAGTGAAGTTTAATTTTTATTTAATTGTATTAAAATTTAAATTTGTGTTTGCATGTGTTGTATAGATGGGTCCCACAGGCACTATCATACACAGGGTTTGTGGGTGATAGGGGGTCTGCTGTCTTTTCTGATTTTGGAAAAGGTGTTCCCTGATGAAGACAGTGACTCAGAGAGCAAAGCTGCTTGCCAAAGAACTGAAGTAAGTTACGTGTGCTTTTAGTACATATTCCAGCACTTTGAATCAGTTCAATTGATGCATGTTCACATTGGAACGATGCAATTCTGAACCTCATGGGGGAGCCAAAGCACGATGTTGGAGTTATGCACTCCACAGACTCTCACACATTCATTATACATCCGCATCAACCATCCGGTACTATACAATTAGAGTCCAATTGTTTTTTTGTTTGTTTTTTTTCTATCTAACTACAAAAAGTTACAAGTGCTATTTTAAATACTTTTCTGGCACATCTTCCTTTTGAGTACTGGCTGATGGAATAATAGTTTGTGGTTTCACAGGACCTTTAACTAGGCATGCTTCTTGTTTTGTAAACAATGCCCCGAGTGTTGTAAATATTTGTAAAGCAAAGTGATTTTGTCTTTGTTGACTGGTTTATTGCAGCTCTAAATACACTCGTATTAGTTTTTTTGTGTGTAATTCTATCAGTAAACACAGTTTTTGTTTTGCTTTCATTGTTAATGTTTATGAACAACTTATGCAAGCTAATCTGTTATTACACATGCATAATAATTACATGATACATTCATAATACTGAGCTAACAGTGTAACATGAACGGTTACCAAAACCTCAGAAGTGTACGTTGGATGATTTTTGTCTGTTATGACTAATCCCACAATGTTCTGGAATGTCCCGGAAAGCACTAGAATATTCCAGAATGTTACAGAAATGTCTAGAATGTTCCCATCCCTGCAAAAGTGAAATATATAAAAAAAAATTAAAAAAAACATGTAAAATTAGTACAGAACCAATGTTTCATAAGTTCTAAAATTTACCTGACCTAAAATATTGATGCTACATGAGAAGAACCACACATTTAAGTGAAGCAAACCTGTTAAATTGTTTGTTTAAACTTGTTTATTTATAGATTAAGATGTTTCGGTGAAAACACAGAGAGAGAGAGAGAGAGAGAGTGAATAATTGATGCTATAGAAATGTTGTAGGGTCACGAATCTTGAATCACTGTTTGTGTCAGACGGATATTTAAAACTTTACAACTCATGTCCCATTCAAATACCCACAGGACTGTTTCTAGCGTTCAAGAAGAACCCCAAACCCCTTTTATTCTGGCCTTATTTCAGTGTATTGCATCAGTCAGTTAAACGCACACACGCACACCTTATTTCACTTCTCGGGCTCCACCCTGAGGAATATAAGCTTTTAGATGCTTCCTAAAACAAATGAATTACAGTTTTGTTCTGCCTACCTTTCTAGTGTAGACATGGCATCAGCTGTGTCACTTTTGTAGCGTGAGTCTTGAGTGCCTTGGACATTCAAATCACACCAAACAGAGGGGCTTGCAGTGCCTGTGACGTAGACGTCCACTTCCCTCCCTGCCTTTTTAATTATAACTTTTTTTAATTTGACTGGGTCTATGACTTGAATCGGTTTGTGAATGCCTATGTCTGAGTCGTCTTCCTTGCTCATGGGAGACCTGGGAGTTTGATTGATGGCCTCTGCTCTGTTTGGGTAGCTATAAATAGTATCTAGCAGGAAGCAGCTGCCACCAGCATTCCATCAGCAGACAGACGGGCCACAGAAGTCAGCCACGGTGCACAGAAACCACAGCTGAGAGGCCTTACAGACTGTGGGCTAGAACAGGGAGGAAGCGTCTAGTTCTGTTATGATCTAAAATACCCGCTGCTATAAAGGACGATTGTTTTCTCCCAGTCAGCCATTTCTGTCATCTCAACCCGTGGAAAGAATTCCCATGGAATTTTGTGAATTTAGAAGAAATGTTTTTAATGACACGCATGCTTACATTTTTGTACTTGAGTATGAACTAATGTTCTGTAGAAATGGAGCTAAACTAAGTGTTGTTAGTCTGTTTGATTTAAGAATTAAAAAATTATTTCTAGTTATTTGCTGCTTAATATCTATTTGCAGAGTGGTTGTATGCTGTAGATTCCCACAAAACATTTTCCTTGGTTTATAAAAATGAATGGAATGTGTTTAAAGTAGTGTACTTATAACAGGTAGCACTGTGAATAAATGTTTAAAATATCCAGTAATAAAATTGCATTATATTAGGACTGAAAAGTTTGTACATAAATCGTTTAAAATTTGGGGGTCAGTAAGATTTTGAAAACTTTCTAAAAGAAGTTTCTAATGCTCGCCAAGGCTACTTTTTTTTTTTTTTTTAAATACAGCAAAAACAGTAATATTGTGAAATTAATATTTTAAAATGTGATTTATTCCTGTTATGATAATGCCATTATTTCTATCTTCAGTGTCACTTGATCCTTCAGAAGTCATTCTAAAATGCTGATGTTGTGCTCAAGAAACATTTCTTAATGTTAAACAGTTGTGTTGCTTAATGTTAATGTGGAAAGTGATACATTTTTTTTTTTTTTTTTTTTTCAGAATTATTTTAATAGAAAATGGAAAAAGCAGCATTTATTTGAAATGGAAATCTTTTGTAATTGTCAAAGTCTTTACAGTCACTTTTGATCACTTTAATGAATTTTTGCTAAATAAAGGTGTTAATTAAAATCAATCAATCTTGCTGACCCCAAACTTTTGAGTAGTGGTGTACCTGGTAATTGTTCTTGGTATCCGATTTAATCTGAAGATTCGATAGTGGGTAAAATTGTCTATTTGCTCTTGAATGCTGTGAAATGAGACCCAGATTTGTTAGAAAGACTTAAAGTGGTGTTCTCTCTCTTTCCAAACTAGTCGTCTTCAACAGATCTGAGCAGCGAGGTCTCTGTGTCCCCACAAACAAATGGCATCTGCTCAAACAACAACTCCGACTCCAAGCCAAAGACTGACATCAACCTTTACACAGAGCCAAAGAAAATAAAGGTAAGCTGCGCACACAAATCATGCCTTGTTCACAATAAAAGGTCTAAGTGGTTATTAGATTATTAGAGAGACAAGTACTACGACGGTTTCCTTGGAACCAATCATACAGCATTTGTAAAGTGTCTGTTACCTATTATCTTTTGTCTTACATTGTTTCTTTATTTTTTTCAGACAAGCGGTTATCTAAACCTTCTTGCTAACTGCATTGATAACTTCACTCATGGGCTGGCAGTGGCAGGAAGCTTCTTAGTAAGCCGAAAGGTAAGAGCAAACAGAGATCAATTCCATATAAATGGGATTCAGCCTTCATTTGTACTACTACAGAACTCAAAGTAATGCTGAAGGAAAGCCGATTGCTGCTAGCACAGCCTAATATAGTGCGCCCTATTAATGACTAGTTCATATATTTGCTTAATGTGAACAAGTCTGTGTAGGGCAGTTGGATGTCTGGTAATTAATTATGATTTTGTGCTTTATAAATAGATTCAGAGTTCATGTGTAAATATAATATGGTTTGGCCATAGCATTTTAAACCTTAAACTGATTGAATCCTCCATAATTCTTTTGGTCAGTGGAGATCATTGCAAATAGTGAGATAGAGATGTGTATGTGATGTGTGGGAATATTTATAGTGCAGCAGTATTTATATGGCTTTGTGAAGTTGAAGTCCAGGTGGAGAAGCATAAGGCTCCCAGCATGCGTGGAGAGGGAGTTTCAGAGGAAATGGACTTGGTGCAACAGAAACCACTATATTTGCACAGAAAAACACACTTTTACACATTTGCTCACTGGCCTGGACGTACATATTTGGCTGCAGAAATGCAAGGGAGAGTATTGATGGAGAACTGTGCCATTTTACTGTTTTTGCTACCTCCCCCATAGCTTCTGTTGACATTCAGTTAATCATATGTGGCAAATAAACATTGTCTGGATTATAAAATATGGGTTTGCTGCCCTACCATGGTTGAATTAAAAACAAGGGTACACTGCAATAACTTTACCGTATGTTTTTCAATACCTTATTTTACTTGTCCTAACAGGTTGGTTTCTTAACAACATTCGCTATTCTGCTTCACGAGATCCCTCATGAGGTACGTATCTTGAGTTTCAACCGAAAACATTTCAATTTTTAACTGATTGATGACGGTTTATTATTATTATTGACTTGGAATGAGCAAGGAGTCATTCTTCAAGAGTTACTGCATGTGAAATGTCTCAATACTTTATAGTACTTAACAATTTCTGTTGCTGTGCACACATTTCTGTTTTTATGGAAAGGTGGGAGATTTTGCCATTCTGCTGCGAGCAGGATTTGACCGCTGGAAAGCTGCCCGTATGCAGCTTTCTACAGCGTTAGGAGGAGTCCTGGGGGCCTGTTTTGCTCTTTGCTCCCAATCACAGAATGGGGCAGGTGAGACACCACAGTCCTCAGACATCTCTCATCTCTCAGGCTATACACTACTGTTCAAAAGTTTAGGGTCTGTAAGATTTTTTTATTTTATTAAATAAAACAAAATGATCCTTGTATTTAGTAAGAAAGCAATATAATGTTATTTCAAATAAATGCTGTTCTTTTGAACTTTCTATTCATCGGAGAATACTGAAGAAAAATGATCACGGTTTCCACAGAAGTTAAGCACAACTATTTTTAACACTAATAATAAATCTTTGAGAACCAAATCAGCATATTAGAATGATTTCTGAAGAATCATGTGACACTGAAGACTGATAATAATGTAATGGAGTAATGGCTGCTGAGAATAGAAAACACTGAGTCTTCTTTTAAATTATAATGTTTCATATTACTGTTTTTACATATTGCAGTTTAAATAAATGCAACTTTTGTGAGCATTAAGCCCGAGACACGCTGCACGATTTTCAGCTGTCCAGACGAATTGTGAAACAATCGTGGCGATTTTCTGTGATCGTAGCTCCTAATCTGTGGTCCTATGTTGCACAGTGAGAGAGGTTCAAAGACCAAAGATTTTTTGACAGTGTCAGAAATTCAGCATGATCATCCCACAGTATGTTTGCTGCTACGACCCACGTTTACTGACCAGCCAATAAATATGCGACATGAAATCAACGCAACATTGCGCTAAAACACAAAACTGCTTGCCTCCAGCTCTTATCCCTTCCTCTTTTGCCACTTCCACTTTTTTTCAGAGCGCACATAAAAACTACAGCTGCCTAAGTGTGATTCCTCATGGCTTTTTTTTTGTTGTTTTTTACCACTAGCGCATGTTGATGTTTTATTCTTATGTAGTAACGTGCATCATAGCGTATGAGTCAGTGGGTGTCATCATCGTACAGTCGACATGATGTCGTACCCAAGTTTATTAGATTCATCCCACGCAGTGTGACTCGCACAGCAATGATCATATAGGATTGCTATAATCGTGCAGTCTGTATAAGGCTTAAGAGATATATTGTATCTTTAAGCTTTTTCATGTTTCTTCTGATATCAGCGTTTGTTGTTGTTTGCAATGTTCTTTCTTATTTGTGACTTACCATCCCATGCCTAACACTACTTTTAGCAGCTGCAGATACTAAATAAATAAATAAATGAGTTTTTATTTGTGGAAAACGTATAAGCACCTTTTCAAACATATCATTCAGTGTTGGTTCTGCTCATGTGTCTTTCTAGAGAATGCCACTGCCTGGATCCTGCCCTTCACCTCAGGTGGCTTTCTCTACATTGCGTTGGTCAATGTGGTACCTGATCTGCTACAGGAGACCAACCCTAGGTAAGGTGTCCACTTCCCTGAGAATGGGGTCTTTTCTGCCTGGCTGTCTCTCACAGTAAAATCTTGCCGTACTTCACATATGAAATAAACTGAATGTCCATGATCGTGTCCCCTGTTCCCACAGGAACTCCTTTCTACAGGTTCTGCTGTTGTTTTGTGGGATAGCAGTCATGGCTCTTCTCTCAGTCGTCATGGACTAGCCACAGACGAACACTGCTTTTATCAAGGGACATTTAGAGTGCTACCTAGCATGTTGGAGGACTTTGGGACAATTCACTCCACTGGTTATGCTTTAAATAATTTTTGCCACCCCCAAAAACCATGTGAGGAAAGACCTAAGAAAGAAACAGCCTTGACAATCAGGTGTTTGAATCTGTGTCCGTGTGATTTTTAGCCTTATCCTTCATACACTTCTGTGTCCAGATTAAAACTGAATTCATGCCTGACAGGCACCAGCTGAAATTGAAGGGAAATACAGGTTTGTGCAAAAGGTGCTCCAAAATAACAGTGGTTGCATTTGGTACCATTTTGCATTCTTGTTCATTTTGTTTTTTTTGTCAAACACATTTCGAATATCAGTAGGTTACATCAATGTGATTTGTTTTAATTGTATGGAAGACCACACATGCAGGTTTCACAAGTCAACACTTTATCCTTTATTAAGAGACAAGCACATATGCTTACATAATCAGATTTTTGATGGTCATTGCGTTTCTATAAACTAATACTGCTTCATTTTTATAAGTCTTTCTGTTGAAGTTAAATCTATACAAGCTCATTTCATGCTTCATTTACTCAAGTTAAGACATCCACACTTTGCATGACTACATATTCCTAATTGCACATACATCAGTGAACACTCCTGTTGTCAAACATTTTTGAAATACTTAACTGGCCTTATTTTCAGGTATTCCTCAGACAGCACAATTTAAAAAATGACTCTGTCTTTTCTTACAGTGTTTAGTCTTGTTACTGATTGTGTCCTGATAGCCACTACACTGCTGCATTTTAGCTTTAATTTACCGGTTTTCTGTACAGTTCATTGTGTTCCTGGCATTGCAATACACCGTTTTGAGTGATTTAGTATTGAGTATTGATGGATTCATAAACAGGCAGTTTGTTTACTTGACTGACTTGGTGCCATTTCAATCACATTTTTAAAAAAGATAAAATGGTTGATAAATGGATTGTCTGTTTAAGAGTTTTGTAGGTCTATATGGAATGTTACTGAAAAGAATGTTCTGAACGTATCACATGGCTGGTCAGAAGAGTCTTGATTGTAAATATTTGAAAAGAGATTATATATATTTATTCTGTAAACAATGCCATGTTGAAAAAAAAAAAAAAATGTTTCACTTTTGTCCTCCCAATGTTATATTTGAAATAAAGAAATATTACAGTTTGATTTGTGTGCAGCTTTTACTTGTAGGAGTAGCTCTTCTCCCAGCATTGTATTCCTAGAAATGTATTAATCAGTTTGGTTGACAGTTTTTCAAATATGAATCATTTGCTAACCTCCTAGCAAAGTGTCTCTTCTCTCTACTGCTGAAAAGCTGTTTGGGTAGTTCATTCAAAAATTTAAATTCTGTAATTTACTCATCCTTTACTAACGTTTTGAAGAATGTTGATAACCAAGTAGGTGACAGTAGCCGCTGACTTACACAGCAGTATTTTTTTTTTTTTTTTATACTACGGATATCAATGGCTATCAACTGCTACCATTTTTCAAAATATATTTTATTTTCAACAGCTGAACAAAATTCATACAGGGTTTGAACAACATGAGGGTGAATAAATGATGAGAGAATTTACATTTTAGGTGACTACGCATTTAATAAAAGATTATCAAAATTTCCAGTGACTCTTTCAGTGCAAATAAAAACAAATTCTGAAAACGCATTACTTCAATTAAAGGGGTAGTTCCCCCAAAAAATAAAAAGGATATTTTGAATAATGTTAGTTTGGAACAATACAAGGGTGAGTAAAAGATGACAATTTTTACTTTGAGTTGAACTGTCCCTTTAAAGGGATAGTTCACCTTCAATTGCTGGTCCCCGTTGACTTCCATAGTATAGGAAAAAAACACTATGCAAGTCACTGAGGGTGAACTATCCCTTTAAGGGATGAAAACAGATTCACCTAACTTCCTTCAGTAGATTTTAGGGCAATGTTCTGATCTACATTTAACCATTAACAGCTTTTCTATTTCAGTTTTATTAAATTGCTAACATATCTTTGTGATATTTCACTTTTATTTTTCACTTTTTAGACGTAGAACCAAACAGTAGATTGCTTGTGACACCAAAGTAATGTATGTTTAGTTAGTGTCTTTCCTACATCGAAACAGGTCTATTCTATTGAATTAGAGTTAATGGACTCTAAATGATATTTAGCAGTTTTGCTTTTCGTGTCAGAATGACACTACATATACAGTACCTTCCCGAAGTAGGAAAATGCATTCAATAATGAGGTTTTGATGTTTCCAGCATATGTTGCACACGACCTGCTAAATTACCACCTACACTGTAAAAAGTGATAAGTTGACTTAACTTAAAAAAAATTGAGGAAACCCATTGCCTTAAAATTAAGTACATAATTTAAAAAAAAAAAAGTTGTGAACTTAACAATTCAATTAACTTATTTTTTTAATTATCATTTACTTAAAAATTTTAAGGCAACGGGTTTCCTCAATTTTTTTAAGTTAAGTCAACTTATCACTTTTTACAGTGTATTGCTGTTACATGGTCATGCGGCAGAACCATTATGCTAAATGACTCTCATGAGATGGACACCCCACCATGTTGAACAGTTAGCAACCTAGACAGTGTTTCTGTGACGTTGGCTTTCCACTACTTTTCCTCTATGCTGATGCAGTTTGCTTGGATGACAACTGCGTAGAGTCTTTTTTGAGTCTATTTTGTCCCAGTCTGCAAGGTCTTTGCGTTTTGATATGTCATACTCACAAATGGCTTGCATTGCCTGCCGCTCCAAGTCCTGTATGTGTTCAAAGTAGCATTTCTGCAACGGTGTCGGCGATGCCAAGATGCGTGCCACAAGCACATTTTTACTGCACAGTCTGGGTCTGAAATGTCATATGGGAATCAGGGGGTGGTATTGATTTTGTGTTCACACTTGTCCTATTTCAACACAGTCTGTTTGGCAAAGGACTGTTGCCATAACGACTAGCCTGTGGGTTGTCTTCCTTTGTCATCTGCCCTGACAGAACCCACTGTGTGTGGGAAACTGCCTGGAACTTTAGACAATGATATGCCGCTTTTTTATATTCGAAACTCTTTATGTCTTGCCCTTCAAACCGCTTTTGATGGACACCTAAAACACGGCAGCTTGTACTAACGTGATTTATTCTCCTGTATGTTGACCTGAACCTCCCACGCTTCTGAAACTCTTCTCAGTGCTCCTCTCCCTCTCCGTGGGCCACCTCCATGGATGGCAGGTGGCAACTTAGTGCTGCTACAGTTCACACAAGTATATTAATATGTGTTGAGTGCACCTGATCATGGGGAAATGGTAAGAGGAGCAGTGAAGGAAAATAATGCTGAAAGAACAAGATTGTCAAGAATGTCTGAAAGGACAGATGCAAAGTTGTAAAACATTTCACCCACTAGATGTGATGTGGAAGGGCAAATGTCTATCAAATTTGAAATTTTGCTGTAAATGTATGTTTTGTTATAGCACAGTAAAACGTACATTCTCAGTTCTTATAGTATGGGTTTTATTTATTGCGGCTGGGAATGTTTCAGAAGACAGTCTGTATGTGGGCAGAACACGGTGTTGTCTTCTGGGAGTTTCCTTTGAGCAGTTTTCTGTTCGGTTTTGTTTACTTTTCTGAAAGTGCTAATATATTTTTAAAAAATTCTGGTAATCCAAAGAATATGTAGGACATGTTTCCTTTTTTTCAGTTTGTTTGGTTATATTTAACTTTGAGAAAGGCAAATGCTGAAATTGTAACTAAAATTTGAAATTTTCTCTCGTGAACATATCTGTTGGAAAATGAATAGCTAACATAAATTTTTACTGTTTTATTAGACATTTGTTCTTAAGAAAGCAACATATAGTAAGAAAGTTAATTTTAGTTTTTTCTTTTATTGTGGTAACAATGCTTTTTTTTGGGCCTATTTCCATATTTGCAGTATTAATGTGTGCTACCAAATAAAACAGGCAAATACACAGATTTTATCTGGAGAGAAGAAAAACAAAGCTTGTATTTTGAATTTAATCTCTTTATTTTAGATTTGATTTGAAACATTAAGACTTTAAGTTGTGTTTACAGGTTATGCACTCTCTTGTACTGTTATGACTGACGTTTTTTTTTTTTTTTTTAATACTTTATCTTATATTTTATTTGATTAGCTATTTTCACCAATTAGGCCTAATAATAAAAGATGTTTAAACGTCAAGGCGAGCAAGATAACTAATAGGATACAGTCTTGAAGAAATATTTGAACAGCTGGTTGGATCTGAGATGCTGTGCTCAAGTTTGTAATCAATAAATGACCCTCTCATGTTTATCACTTATTCCTCGTGTTCCCGGGGCACCTAATTGGTCTTTTCTCAGTTCGCTGAGGCCCAAGAGGAAAGAGAGAGCATTGCACTCACACCAAGCACCACTCACTCAGTACTGGTCCTCTCCTCGCATCGCCTCTCCTCTTCCCATCTCTCCCCCTCTCCTCAAATCAAAAGCAGAACAGATGCTGGAAAAGCAGCACATCTGTCCGGTCGCCCTGCAACAATAGATCGCATCGAGCTGGAGTCGAGGCTGGTCATGTCAGCGCGCGAGAGCTGCTAGAGATCCGCTGTGTTTTCTGGCTTCGCCTTTCACAACGGCTGCCGAGGGAGGACCGCGCGTCTGTCTGGGTTCTCCAACGAGAGGAGAAGATGGCCGCCATTAAGATTTTAACCAGCGCGGGGCTTTTCTTGGCGTTTTGCGCTCTGGTCTTGTTGGCTATGGCCATCTGCACCGATTTCTGGTACGAGACGGATGCTCGGCGGCATCGCGAGCGCTGTAAGAACTACGCAAACAAGCGTAACGATCCCGGATACATTTACATCTCAAATCACAACTTGCCTCTCCAGATGCCTCCAAAGGGCTATGAGAGGAAAGCGACGGAGGCGCGCGTGAAGCGGCACGCTCCGGCTTCGGCGACGGCCATGGAGTCTCACTGTAGCCGCCAGTTCAATTCCACGATCTCCGGTCTGTGGAGAAAGTGCCACCGCGAGGGCTTTGACCTGGAGACCGAGGATCTCATTTACAAAGGTGAGCTGCTCTCTGTGTTGAGGTGCTTCGTCAGTCACTGGAGCCTCTGTCCAGGCCGTTTTGTTTTGAAGCGAACGGATGTTCACGTTCATCCAGAGGTAAATTCCCCACGACTGTTATCGATGCACTTGGCCATTAGGTTAGGTTGCTTCTTTTTGTTTTCACCATGCCTACAT
Source organism: Onychostoma macrolepis (assembly GCF_012432095.1). Lineage (NCBI taxonomy): Eukaryota > Metazoa > Chordata > Actinopteri > Cypriniformes > Cyprinidae > Onychostoma > Onychostoma macrolepis. The sequence continues at coordinate 29,400,565 of NC_081161.1, read as the reverse complement.
GACATTAACCTCCGCTTAGTGGCATTTCCTTTTTTAGATGCTGTTATGAAGTTTAGTTGGAAAGCGATGTCAGTAGTAAACTGGGAATGTGGAAGGCCTGATCAGATCAATGTCGCTATCCGAGGTGCTGAATTCAGTCTACCTGTGTCCTGTGTGAAGACGGCGCAGATATCTGCTTACAGTATATACCACGAAAAGGTGCACTTACAGACTATTTAATTCTGCATTGCTACATAAATGCATTAATGGATCGATGACAAATAAGCATGTCTGAGATGATTTAAAAAAAGCGATTTAGAAGAAGAGACATGGAAACCTGAATGTTGTTCACACCACACTGATATGGCAGAGTTATTCCTTTTTTAAATAATAAACATATATATATATATATATATATATATATATAATATTTTAAAAGAAAACTTTTTTGCAATCTCTTAAATTACACCACCTAGATGGTTTTGACTTTAAGCTCCACAAAAAAAAGAAAAAAGAAAAAGAAAATATATTTTAAATTTAAAAAAAAATGTAATGTAGTTTTGAATGGCATGTCTGAACAAAAAGAGGGTTTGCAGATCTTTATTGTTCTCTCTTTTAAAATGTTCTCTGTCATGAAGTAGGCAGTTTATTAAAGGTATTTTATTTGTTTTTTAAGTGTTTTGCATCACTGTTTTCACTGTTTATTTTATTCCTACCAAAAAGCACCAAGGAGCATACCTGATTTTTGTTGTTCTTGTTGTTTGTTTTTTAAAAGAGCATCTTGTCTTTGACTCTGGGATTCTGGGATGACAATGGAAAAGTTTAAGGCTGCTCTGATGCTGAATCATTTACACAGAATCAAAGCAACACCAAATGTGTTATGTAATGTATGTATTCTAAATCTCATGTAATCAAAATGCTTAAGGTTGACAAAAATAAAAATAAAATACAGGAGGAAGGACAGTGAAATACACTGTTGAAGTGTGAAATATAAATGTAGTACCAGCGAAATATGAGTATTGGTTTTTGTAAAACAAATTATGATCTACTCAGATAATACTAAGATAAGGAATGTCTATACTATATAGTTTATCAGATAACATTATCCATAAGATGATTAGACTTAAGCAAAATGATCATATTTTACTTACCCTCATCATATGAATACTGATCTCATAAATAAGAGGCTTACAGCACTCGTCTCTACCGTTTGGTACAGTATTCTTTGATAAAGATCACATTCCACATTATGTTCAGGCCTTAAATATTAAGTGTGAGCTTTTACAGCAGCCATTTCTCTTGCTGGGTTGCAAAGAGAAGGAACGCTGCTCACTTGACCATATCTTCATCAATAATTTGTTCATTGATTTTCCCAGGTCACCCTAAGTGGCTCTGTAGATGTCATGAATGATGAAGTAGTGATGGTGTGGTGTGCAACCACTCCAGTTAGACTGTGAGCCAACACCCAGGAATACAATGCTTCCAGATTTGTAATCCAGTGTATTCACCAACCCTGCATTATCAACACAGTCATTTTTGTGTTCACATAAAGCAGCCAGAACATTGTTCTTGATCATCCCAAATGAATACATTTGGTCCTAAATTTAAAAACAGTACAAAATACATGTTTACTTGTCCTAATGTTTAAAAATAACTGAGAACTGTAAATCCACCAAAGCACATTGACAGTGATCCTCAGAGAACTGGAACAGTTCAGACTAAATCCAATGAATATTGTACGCCATGTGTCCACTTATCCAAATTTAAAATGCTTTAAACATATCAAAGTGCTTTAAAAATCTGAACGAGACTAAATGTTAAGTATCTTTAGAGAGTAATTTATCACAATAGAAGCATTAACATCAATAAAATGAGCAGCAAATTTGATGTTGTTGTTTTTTTAACTGATCTGCAGGGTATTCTTTTCTTCTGCAGGATATTATTTTCTTTTCTTTTAACTTTAGTTCAATTAATTTGAAGTCTCTTTGTAGTTTCCATCAGATCACAGATATTCTTTTGTTTTTCATTGTTTACACAAATAAGAGTGAAAATACATGCTTTTTCTTCAGCAGAGGATGAACAGTTGAATGTGCAAAGTGTCTTTGTGACAGATTTCCAGGCTTTGATGTCTGTTTGTGATTATGACATAGCTGACATATTGTGAAGCTGTCACAATATATTTGACACATAGATATGATAAACATGACACAACTGCTCAGCTCACGACCAGGGTCTGTACAAATCACTTCACCACAGATCTGTACAGCAACAAACTCAATGCCTTTCGTGCCTTTGAGTCTTTATAGAAAATACTTCAACAAATCAATTGAACAGTCCAGTTTCTGTAAAAACTGTAATTGAATGGCAGCTCATCCTTTTCTTTATCCTTGACCTCCCCTCTCTCGTTTTGTCTAACTCACATTATCAGCGATTGACCCAGCGTGCTTCTAATGACAGAGAATCCAGTAAACCAGTTTTACACACTCAAGTGCAGCATTTGTGCTTTATATTCTGTGGCGATTAAATCATGTTTAAACTAGGCTTTTTGATGTAGCAGGATGTGGTCATGCTCTGATGGATTATATGAGAACCAATTTGTTGTGGTTAGTCATTCAGTTGACTGCTGTTGCTGAAAGCAAGTTTCTGCTTCATCAAATCTCTTAGAAGAATATGATTCCTATTAGTGATGTGTAAACAGGTGATTAATATCATCCTAGATTAGCACAAAGCAGAAGTTTCATAATATCCTTCAGGTTGCACTTATATACTATACATGTTGGAGTTTTTGTCTGGAGACCACTTTTACGTGGGTCTTGTTACTCTGTGTCCTGGTCTGGATCTGGGTCTTGGCTTATGGTCTCAGTCTGTTTTCAGAAAGGCCACTAAAATGTGAAATCCTTTTGACTTAATTGTCAAAGTTAGTAGATTTTTACAAAAATAAACCAATCACTTTTTTTTTTAACCATTTAAAGGTTTGTTTACAAAACATGTTCATGTTCTGTTCAATTAAACTTTTGCTTTTGAAGTTAGAAGGTAGAAAACTCCGGTCTCGCTTTGACCCAACTACACTGTAAAAAAAAAAAGTTGAGCCAACTTAAAATTTTAAGGCAACCAGCTTCAGCAGATTTTTGAGTTTTCTCAACTTGTCGTTTTAAGTTTATACAACAAAAATGTGAGAATAAAAATAAGTTGAGCAAACTCAAAAATCTGCTGAAGCTGGTTGCCTTAAAATTTTAAGTAGGTTCAACTTTTTTTCTTTTTTACAGTGTAGCCATGCTAACCTTTATGTGACATTTCACATTATAATACTCATATTAATTTTGAGAAATGCTACTTGGGAAACTTGCTGGGGTTTAACGTATATCACTGACATTCATTTGACATTTTCTGGCTGTTTGAGTAGATTTACTGGAACTATGTATAGTTAACACTTTTCTGTGTGCTCCAAGCTTACTTCCAATTTTAAGTTCAGTCAACAAATTAGATTTTACAGTGGCAGTGACAATGTATAGAAAATTTGAAACTATTCAAAATAAAGGTTTAATTGTTGGGAATCTATGGAAGCCCATTTCTGCTAAAAAATAGAAGTAATTGCAACTTTTTATCTCATAATTCAGACTTTTTTCTTGCAATTCTGAGAAGAAAGAAAAAAAAGTCAGAATTGTATTATATACAGCGGGTAAAATAAGTATTGAACGCGTCACCAAAATATATTTATAAAGGTGCTGTTGACATTAAATTTTCACCAGATGTCGGTAACAACCCAAGTAATCCATACATACAAAGAAAACAAAACAAATAAGTTCAGAATTTAAGTTATTCATAATAAAATGGAATGACACTAACGAAAGAAAGGGAGTTTCAAAAAGGCATGGAAAGCCAAGAGACCAGCTGAAATCTTTCAGTAATTAGAAAGCAACCCTGCCCCTAGTCAGTGGAAATTATTATTAGCTGCTTCAGTCCCAACACCTACAGTACCAGGATGATGAAGATGAAACAAGGGTGGACATTTCAGCAAGACAGTGATCCCAAACACAGCCAAGGAACAACTCTCAATTGGTTTCAGAGAAAGAAAATAAAGCTGCTAGAATGGGCAGCCAATCACCTGACTTGAATCCAATAGAAAATAAGAACTAAAGATCAGAGTTCATAGAAGAGGCCCACAGAACCTTCAAGATTTAAAGACTGTTTGTGTGGAAGAATGGGCCAATCACAGCACAGCTAAAACACTGAGCGATATAGAGGCATCCAAACAGAAACCCACTCCATGTCTTTCATCACCATCACTTAGTCGAACAACTGGAAGAGTGTCAAACCATACCACGCACGTTGCAACACTTATGAATAGAACATGAATGCCTGCTCTGAGTTATGCAAATCAATCCCAGACCAAATCATCAGCTGGATGAAAGCTAAAAATAATGAACACAAAGTTTACCTTGAAAAACCCCGCGCAGCCTGTGGCGATTGAAATGTATTTGTTATGCAAGTCACTGCAACATTTCATGCTATCTGATTTACATTTGAGGTTCTCTGATAAAGATTTGCATTTTTACCCGATTAAGCCTGTTTTATGTCCAGAAGGAGGAAACCTTATGAAAGAAAATGACTGTAGACTGTTTCCAACTTCATGAAGTGCAAGTTAATTATTCTGAGGTTTAGGATTCATACATTTCTCAACAGCGAGGAAGGCAATCAGCACTAGACACACACAACACACTCACACTTATGTCATTCACAGTGACGCAGAATCTTACAGTGCCAACCAAGTGCTTGTCTTTAATAAAAAATACTATGTAATGTTATACTGTTTAGGAAATGCTGTCTTAACTTTCTACTGATGCATGATGGTTATTTTATTTTATTGGCATGTTTTTTGTTCATTATTTAAGTAAACAAACATAACTCTTCCCTTTAAAAATAGTCGTTTTGCAGTCATAGGCTTTATTTCAGTGACATTAGTGCAGTCCAAATACTGAGAGATTTATAGACAGCATGAAGTAGGTATGTTTTTACAGCCTGGTGCTCTAATTTTACATGAAAATCAAATCAAAATGAAATGCAACTCTGACATTTATGACCCTGTGCATTTGATCATATGCACCTAATTGCTCTCCAGGAAATAGTTTAATTAAAGTGGATACAAGCATGGGCCTCTTGTGGCATTTTGTGATCACAACAGACCTGCTGTTCCTCAGGAGATTAACGCCTCGGACTGATTTGCTTTTCCTAAACAGTCATTGTAAATGTCATTAAAGAGTATACTTCTGTACAATGTTTGATTCGTTGTTTTGTTCAAATAGGGTTGATTCAGAGATGCACCCCTGTGAAGTATCATTACACCTCTTCAATCCTGCCTCGAAACCTTCCTGTCAACATCACCAAGACCATCCGGCAAGATGAGTGGCATGCCCTGCGTGAGTCTGACAGTCTCTTCTTTACATGTGTCAGATTTACAAAATTCATGTCTTGGGGTTTGAGCTGTTCATTATTGCATAAACAATTGTGTCTGTGATGTGCAATATTCATGAAACACATATTTTACGTAGAAAAGATTGTAACTGATCCTTTCCTAGGAATATTTTGGTCAAATATGGCCGTGGCCCTACAGGCCAAACGCTTTGTAGAATGGATGGATTATATTTTTGTAACCCTCCTTTACTAGACATCTTACAGACACACTTTCAGACACTGCCTTTTCGACCTTATGTAGGCTACACTAAAAAAGATTCATTATTTCACTGAAAAGATCAAACATTCTATACTGCCTGGCAGCCTGTACTGATGTGAATATTTCCTCCTCTTGTATAGATATACCTCTACCTCTTTTGTAAAAGAAAGAAAGAAATTATTACTTTTATTATTAATGACGCATTAAATTATTAAATGTTTAAAGTCACAGTAAAGACAGACATTTATTAAGTTACAGAAGATTTCGTTTTTTTAAATAAATGCTATTATATTGAACTTCCTGCCCATCCAGAATCCTTAAAAACGTATCACAGTTTCCACAAAATTTTTATTTTTTAAAAATGCAATTTTTCAATGGTGGTGAATGGACAAAATACTTTGTTCAAGATAAAGTATAATAATATGTACAAGAAGTAATATGCATAAAAAAACTGATCTTTTATCATTGATGATTATTTCCTTCCTTTTTTTCAAATCAATAATTTACCTGGCCCGGTGCAGTCAAAATTATGTGCTTTTTATTTATTTTATTTGATAAGGTATAATAATAGTACAATGGTAATCGGTTGCTTTGTTGGCAAAAGTTTTGCTGTATTTGTTTCATTCCTGCCTTTGTAAGTAATGTGAAATAATAATAAAAGATTGAGAATGCGAAAGTAAATATTTAACATGCGATAGAAGTCATCACTAGATGCTTGCAAGCCCTGAATGGTAACAAACGGGCTTAATGTTGGTGTTTTGTGCTGCAGATCTGCGGAGGATGACAGCAGGTTTTGTGGGCATGGCTGTCTCTATCATCCTTTTTGGCTGGATCATCGGAGTTCTTGGATGCTGTCAACAACATGATCTCATGCAGTATGTAGCTGGACTACTCTTCCTCATGGGCGGTAAGAGACAGAGTGTGTGTTTGTGCGCGTGTGTGAGAGAGAAAGAGGCGGAATGTGACTCGACTGCTCAATTTTGTCGCCATCTAGTGGCTGTTCTTTTATCATTCAACAAGGTGCTTTGAAAATAGATCAAAAGCTTTGCATCCTATATTTGTGATCTAAAAGGAAAGGGTGTTTCATGAATGTTTGATGATACATCTCGAGTAATTTCCACTCTGACAGGAACCTGCTGTATTATCTCCCTTTGCACGTGTGTGGCGGGCATTAACTTCGAGTTGTCGCGTTACCCACGTTACCTGTATGGCCTTCCGGAGGACATCAGTCATGGGTATGGCTGGTCCATGTTCTGTGCCTGGGGCGGACTGGGTCTCACCCTGCTGGCCGGTTTCTTATGCACGCTGGCCCCTTCTTTAAGCAGCCCTTTGGCCCGCACCACAGTCCACAAATCCAGGCACGAAAATGGGACTGTGTGATCAGAGACTTCTGGAGCAACACTGCAGCAACATTTTCACAACATGTATACAGCGTCTACGTAAGGACAAAGCATCTGGCTTATTCATCATCATGCAGTATATTGACTGGATCATTTCTCTTTCCATGTTCCTATGACTCCAGTGGCTCTCGGGCTCTTGTTGATCACCGTTGTCAACACAACTTGTGTACACCGTCCATTTGTTTAAAAGGTTGAAGTCTGTAAATGGCCTGAACACTGCTGATAAAGTCAAATGGAGACACAAGCACAGACCACCGAGCATCTTCCACCATCTCACATGTTTCACTCTGGTTCTTTGTGGCACAAAAAAAAAAAAAAAAACACAATGAAAATGTTCACCGCTCTACTTCTTAATGTAGAAGCGAGCTGGAGGCGACTGCCTTCTCTCCAAGAGGATAAAATGGTGCTCTCTTTTCAAAATCACACAACTGCACAGAAATCTTTTCAAAGACATCAAGACGACAAATAAATCCACGGTTTTTCTTACAGCTGACGGACGGTGGAAAGAGGAGCAATGGAAAGGAGTGATAAAAGTATTTCTGTCGTTCAAGCTTTGAGAGGCACATTTCCCAAGGCCTCAAAGAGTCTGTATGTGTACAAATACTTTGTTTTGTCTAGATTTCAGGTCTATTTGTATGAAATTATGCTTGGGATACAAATGGAGCCTTTTCACCCTTTGTTATGATTGTAACGATCGGTGACATGGCTGGCTGTTTTGAGGAATCTGACCAAATTTGAAGAATTTCTGGCTTGTGAATTACCAACGTAATGAAAATGTTTGTGGGGGTATTTCTGAACATCATTTCTCATGAAGGCTTATTGCTGTTATGAGCACAACATGATTAGAATCAGAGTTATACGAGAGCTCAGCACCTTCCAACCACAGCTGAATGTTGCTGAATAGTTGCAGCTCGGGCTGCACATGCAAGATTTTGAAGGAAATTGTGAAGTGAAGATAGAAAAGCATTATGTACAGAATTTAAATCAAGATGATGGATTGCAGGTAAGAGTGTTTGATATACAGTGCAGTACATGACACACAACAAGCTATAATGTTTACATCATGTAATGTTTGTACTTAGAGGACTCCAACCAAACAATATTTTAAAAACCCCAACAGGCCTGGAGGTTTTATTCTAGTAATAATCTAGTAATATCTTCTTTTTTTTTTTTTAAGTGAGTGTTTCCACATTATCATGAATAATTCATATTGATTCTTCTCTCACCAATGGATATCATTTATTGAGGATGCTACTGTGAAAAGCACAGTTACCGTAAATCATTTACCAATGCCTCACATGTCTTTGCCAAATGTACATTCATAGTCTCATAGACCTCCACAGAACCCAGATCAATTCTTGAGCACAATGTACTGATGTTGATATTCACGGTGGGATGTAAGACTTTAAGAATGACAGATACTGTGGATGTATTCTGAGTGCACAATTTGGGAAATAGGAATGTGTTTGTAAATTGTCATTTGAGGGAAACTGTGGAGTCCAGTCATTTTAAGGGTAAAGCTTACAGCTGATTGGCACAAACATTTATGTCATAGACATAAAATGAACAAAGGCAAAAGAACAAATCCCTTTAGGTAGATAGGAAAGTGTTGTATTGAGTGTGACCTTTCTGATGAACTGCAGATCAGGTATTGACTGAAAATATAGTGGCAAAGAAGTAATAAACACCACTTGGGAAAAGTTTTGTGTTAAACGTCTGAAAATGTGAATGTTTTGGACAGAATTTTAAAAAAGAGCACAAGAACAATGTGGGGGAAAAAAGCTTTTCTAATAAAAGCAGCTTCAGGTGTTTTATGGGGAGATATGAGAGACATTTGTACAAAAGCTGCCATTTTCTTTGGCAGCTGAAGTAGCACCACTTTTTTATTTATTTTTGGGTATGAACTGTTTTTACTGGTTCATTTCATAATTACAGCAGGAGAAAACAAGTATCATTGTCTCGCATGCCATCATATTGATTAATTTCAGTGTATTTAGATTGTGTCAATTTTTTTAAATGACTTTTATTTTATGAAATAAAATGTTAGTAGCATTTCATCACGAAGTACTTTTCATTTATATTTCATTCTGTTTTTTATTAAAATAGTTTTGAATGTTATAGCCCACCTGGGCTTCAGTTTGACTTGATTGCTAAATTAGCTAAGTACATACTTGGTGTAAACAATTACAATAATAATTATCCTGAGTACATGAATGGAAGCATGAGGCAGGTGGGTCATGTTTAATACACTTTCTATACTGTATAGCTATATGTTCACATTATTCTATACGAATTTTTACATAGAAAGGCAATGTTGCAGTAATGCCACGTGTACTGAAATACAGTTAATAATTTGAAATAGGACACCATCTAGAGGATCTTTGTGGAATATGTTCACTTTAAATCCTCATTCAGAATACACTACAGAAATGATTTGTAAAGTCAAACAATCAGCACAACACTCATAAATCAGAATTAAAGGTTACAATAGAATAAAAGGAAAGTAAATCAATATTGGCTTTCCAGTAAATGATTCAACAGAGATCCTGCCCTTTATGTTTTTAAAATTTAACATAAGAAAACAAAAACACAGGGAGATGAAAAATTCTTAATATCTGTAAACGAAACCCAGGAGATACAGTATGAGATACACTATATAAAAAAACATATGGGTCAATATTATTTTGTGTCAGGCGAGATTTTACATCAAATGGTGACCCAGCACATTATCAAAATTTTATATCATACAAAAGTAAAGAGAATGTTCTTTAAAAATAAACTTTAAAATGTATTATTATAATCATGTACTGTATAGATTCATCAGTATGCAACATTAACTGAATATGTAAGCAATTTTCTTTCAGCTTGCATAGTTTTTTGTTTTCTCCCTTTTTCAAAAGCATTTCCATCCTCTTTATATATTTTTTTTGAGTCACTACCCAAAAGTTTGAAGACCACTGCCCTGAAGAAAGATGAATTACATCACAAAAAAAAAAAAAAAAAAAAGATCAAGCCACCCGGGCTGCTTCCCTCCTAGAAAAAAAGCCTGCTGTTGATTTAACAGAAGTAGCATTTACTGTGTCACATTACTTCTTGAAGCGGGAATGAGTACCCACGACCAGATAACTGTCCCGGGACAGCTCTCTCTTGACTGGGGACCTCCCGTTAGGCTTGCAGGTTTTGGTTCCAGGCCGAGCGATCTCTGTCATCTTACAGGGGTCATGCTTTGACAAGTAAGTACCAAAGGTCTCCCATCCACCCCCAACACGAACCATGGCATGTTTATCATTCAGCATCTGTAAAAGCGAGAAAGCACAAGAGAGAATGTTCTCCATCACAGCTCAAATCAAGGTCTGTTTTTAATATAATTCCTACAGTAAAATTTATGGTGATGGAATTAACTTTTTTTTTTTTTTTTTTTTTTTAAGTGTCAGACTCCTTTGTTTCTGCCAATAATGTCTTAAAAATTATTGCAAATCACCAGTGTTGGGCAGTAACTAGTTAGTAACTTACAGTAATAATAATTTCTGCATGTAACTAGTAGTGTAACTAACTAATAATATTTCAGTAATAATATTACAGTTACTATCCATAAAACAGCTAGTTACTTAGTTACTTTTGATGCCGGTATAAAATCTTTTTAGAGAATGAAACATTTTCTTATGAACTTATACGATTTATTTTGATAAAATACATCATGGAATATAACTGTATATGGGTATAACAGAGAAAGTATAGCTACAATTAGCTTCAAGCTACACATGACAATTAATGAGATTAATACAACACTTTTACTTAAACGTTACTATTAATCACTACTGAGTGTTTGTAATAACTTCTGACTGTGATCCAATGTGGATTTTGGTCAAATGATGAGGCAGAAATATATTGTTAGTAACATTTTAGAAGAATTTTATGGGCAAGATATGCAACTTATGTGAAGCGTGAAAGAAAAGTAATGTAACTAGTAGTGTAGCTAATTACTGTTGCCAGAAAGTAATAAGTAATAATATTACTTTTCAAAGTAGTAACGAGTAATATATGAAATGCTTTGAGTAACTAGCCCAACACTGCAAATTACAAATGCAAAGCAAATAAATTTAAAATAAAAAATGCTCACAAGTATATTTACCTTTTGTTTGTATTCACACTTTATGTCTCATATTACATCTGAAGCATCTGATGTTCCTCACTGATAGAATACAGCGGGGCTAAAGGCCCCCCTTAAGAAAAAATGTTCTATTCACTGTGCCTAAAACGTATAATTGCAGAAAAAATATATAAATACGTTGTATTGAACATTAATGGAGCAACAGATTTTGTGTGAAATAAATCATTCAAGTTGTTTATTTTGTTTAAAAATCGTATAAATGTATGAGGTGGCAAGAGGGGTCTTTTACCCCACACACGGTATTGATACAAATACTTCAGCTAAAATGTTTTTTTAAATAATATCTAAGATAATACTTGATCAAAACAATCATTTTAGCAAAGTTTGTACTATTTTCTGCTTATTTTGAAAAATAAAAGAATAAATTTTTGTTCAATGAATATACTGCCATTAAAATATGTTAATATAAAAAATATATTTTAAAATACAGAAACAAAATAATTTTAATAAGTAAAGATTCTGAAAGTATTGAAGAAGATACAATAACAATTTAATATATATTTCCAGTAGTAACGACAAATTATATTTTATTATATGATATGATTAATAACATGTTTTTAAATATGATGGCTTCATTCTAAACATGGTGATTATCTCTAATATGGACACCCAACATAATATATGATATTTACCATCTGAATCTAACCATGTCATGTCAACAAATGGAAAAGTCAGTCATCTATTAATTATCATGTTAATTACTGTGCGCCTTTTAGCCCCAACAGCAGGGGCGCTTTTTACCTCAAATACCATACTTTTACATATTCTTTCGTTAATTAAAAAGTGTTGCTTTAATTATCTTAAACAAAACTGAAAATCATAAAGACCTTTGTCTAGAAATATATGCATTAATATGAGCGATTCTCATTTGCTACTTAAATCTACAACACTTTAAAAAACGTAAAATATTAGATCAAGTAAGCACAGAATCAGCTTTGCGCTGCTGCGCGCGATCGCGTCAAAGATCATAAATAAACACGTGCATCTTGAAAAGCGGATGTTTTGGAAAGTGCTACGCCATGTTTTTGTGCCATCTAGTGGTTTAGACGAAAATAATATCAAAGGCGCCTTTTACCCCGGGGTACCTTTAGCCCAGTCGTACCCTACTGTTGTTTCCTTGGTAAATACAGTTACTACAGTAACTTCTGAAAAAAACTATCAGGAAAAAACTTTGTTGTGGTGACAACGATGCAGTCATAGCCTATTTGAATTATTTGAATTCGTGTAAAAAATTAACACAACACAAATACTGAAATGGTTTCCAATGTTTCAATCATCTTTTTAAACGTCTATGAAAATTCAGCATAAAATACACAATGTAAACATATATTTAATGATAAATATTCATCGTTCAAGTCTGAAAATGGGAAAAGGATCAAACTAAATGTACACATAAAATACATTTGAAAGGTAGCAATGTAAACTTCATATAGGCCCAACGATTTTGAAGGTATAAACCTGTTAGTCTCATTAAAAACCAACCCCTTTAGAGAAAAGTTACACCCATATACATAAAACGCTTGGAGTTTGTTTAATGATCTTCCTAATACGCTACTCCCTCCTCCCTCATAAAATATTCAAAGTCTGCATCTAATATGCAGCAGATCCGATGAAAGGCAAATGATCCCAGCCAGCAGAGAGAGAGAGAGAGAGAGAGACAGACTGCGCTGTTACAATCTCATTAAGCCTAATGAAACAGCACCTCGCAACACCAGCTGAGCACCAGCGCAGGACAAATCCACTCACACACTCGCTTTTCAAACACACACACACCTACGGCGCGTGGCGTGAACCTCGGCAACCGCTGCAGAGCAAGAACAAGAAACACGAAATAGAAATGCATTGAAACTGAGAACGAGAGCACAGGAAGGGTCACGTCTCCAGAGAAATGTGTCTCTGTCCCCTGAGTCACCGACAGTCATCTATTCCCTCCTCCCCTCCACCTTATCAGTCTTGACCCTCTCATTACAAAGCTGTTAAGCTGCTGGTAATACAACCAGATTTATATGTTCTGCACCTCCCACCCCTCCAAACCCTTTTAGCTTGATGCATCCTAATAGAGGGATATATACACGCGCGCACGTTTGCCAAGCAGGGTAATTCTAATTACCATGCGGTTTGATCAGTCTCAGCTGTTTCCAAGCAGATTAAAATGTCAGGGCTGACAGAGGAGGTGAAGGCGAGCGAGAATTAACAAATATACGAGAGAGCCGCGCGGGAGGGGGAGTCTGTTTAAGAAAACCCCGCGTCAGTCAAACCTTTATCGAATCTGACATGTACGTAAATAAAACGGTCGACACTCCGCAGTGCAGAATGAAAGTATGCGTTACGCACTAATTCAGTGATAGAGTGGGCAGTATTGTTACATTACGTGTTATTTAAAACGCTAGGCTATATGTTTGTTCTGGAAAAACCTGTGGTCAAATTCCAGTCTCTTTCCGCATTTTTCGCATTTCCCATTCGGCCTCTCATCTCGTTCTCATTATATATGTTGTCGGCGAAATTGATTTTTAGTCTTTTTCCTCTACTGAAAAATTGAATGCGAAAGAGTCGAGAGCGGCGGTGCTGTTGTAAACACACTGACCGCTAGATGGCAGAATGTAGCTTTTATATCCTTATTTGAGTACACATCCGCTGGGTAGGATAGAACTGTTCAAACCAGCTAGTATGTGTACTAAAAAACGTGAATAGCCTATATGCACACCTTTATTTTAGTGCAACATGTGTGGTAAAAGAAATGGCTGAGATGGATTACCTGTAATCTGTACACACACAGGAAAAGCTACAGAAATCTACAAAAGCAAGACCACCGGGGCCTTGTGGGTCTGTTTTGCTTTCTGCTTCCCTCCTCGATCCACCTGGATGAGATCTATATCTTAGCCTTAATTTGCCTTTTGTGTAGCAACAATGAAGAGTGAATATGTGCTTAATTACTGAACAGTTAAAGATGCAAGATAAACTTAGAGTGTTGAACGTGATTTCACCGAGAGCAAAATGTTCCTGGATCAACATCCTTGTTGATCCTGGAATAACATTAAAAGCAACCAATCAGAATTGAGGGATACGTTTACAGGAAATGTCCATTTTAGCCTTACAACCAGAGTTAGGTGCTTCTACACCTTTGTTATTCAACTATCATTTCCCTCTGATTTTAGGAATACATTACGGGTAGGGTTAGGGTTACTTAAGAGTATAGCCAAAATACATGAATGTATAAAGAGTGCTATAAAAGCATGTGACGATTGTATTCCTTAGGCCCTAGAGTCCCTAGAAAAGAGAGATTTGTCAGATAAACAGCTTTCCACAGTCAGTGTTAAAATGGAATTGTGCTTTCAAGTCAGAGCTGAAGAGAGAAGTATTCATGATCCCATTAACATCCCTGTTAATGACAGACAGGGCATGAATCATATTTCTTAATGATTCGCCAATTCTTCACCCCTTCTGCTACACAGCTCAGCTATTGTGATGATCTAATGGATCTTCCTTGTCTTTCATTTTATCTCAGGATATCACAACAAAAGTGAGAGAGAGAAAAAAAAGCATGAGAAATGATATTAAAAGCTCCCCTTCTTTTTCTCTTTGAGTGCTACAGTAAGCCTCTCTCTCTAATTGGATCTCTGACAGAAAGTAGCTGCTTTTCTTCCTCAGCCACACATACTGTTGCCCTAAAGGATTTGTCTGATTGAAAAATCATAAAAGGGAGGCGTGGAGCCAACAAAAGCGAGGCTGTAAGTCTCTGAATACATTCACACTGCTAATGACTTGATCAGTAACCAGCATATAGATGAATTCTGCTTGTATGGCAACTTTTGCTATCATGAAAGTACAAATCTAATCTAAAAAGGTGTCTTGTAACTCTTGCTTCAGATGGACCCACGATGACAATCATTGGTTGCTAAATAGAATCATCAGATTTTTTAAGTTCTCCCCTCCAGCTGAGAGACTACACACAAGTATTGACTTAGACTTGATCTATAGATGTCAATTTAAATGTTAGGTTAGTGTTTCTATGCAGAAAGCAATTAAAAGACAAAAGTCTAAATGAAAAAAGCAAGATAGGTTCTTATTAATGTTCACAAACAGCTTGATGGCTATTAATGTGACAGTAAACCCAAGTAGGTTGTTACATAAAGTGATCGTATTCCAATATGGCATGTAATGAGTTTGTACCAAATGAGACAAAGTTGTAAATCTGTTAACAATTTAACTAATCCCTATGGGGTTTTGATGCATTTGCCTTTTTAAAGGCTCAACAAAATAACATGCATGATCTTTTAGGCACTTTGAGTTTTAATATAAACAATATTCTATGTGTATTTTCAGTATGAATGAGCATTTTATTATTCTGTTGTTTCTTGTGCATTATTTGTGTTCTGTTCCGGTATATGTGAACAGACTTTTCAGCCTTGATCCTAGACATTTGTTAGTCTGAACCTCCTTTTTCCCTATTCAAAGGTGTGAACCTTTTCTTCATGTTGCCAGGCAACACCAGCTCCCATGAGGCTTTGCCTTGACAAAGTACTGTGTTCTCTCAGGTTCAAAACTAACATTTGTTCTTCTAAAGAAACATTGAAAGCACGGCAGAGCTTATTGACACGTTTATGCTTATAACAAACAATGAAACATGATTTTACATATCGCTTCAAATCTTTCAATTGAAACTATACAAATGTGGGCAATAATAAATATTAAATAACATTTTCATTCAGCTAAAGAAGGCAGTCTGCCGTGGAAAGACCATTACATACCCTGACATAGAGGACTTTGTCTCCAACACGATAATGGCCTTTTGGCTGCTTCTCAATGCAGAATTTGACTGGACATTTGCATGGTGGATCCTCTGATATCTGCCTCACCTGAAACAAAGCAACAAAGAAAACACGTTTTTGATTATGAGCTTGAGGTCATGCACCAGTACGCCAAGGATTGGAAAACCGCATACAGTGCATAGCTTAAAATACTCACAATCTCATCTAGCAGGTTACCGCTGCTCTTTTTCCCAGTAGTCTTCACAAGGCTGTTTGACGGTGATTGTGGTGTTGATTTGATGGGTGTCCTGATGGGTGACGGTGTAGTTGGTGAAGTTTGCTGAGGTTCTGACTGGGTGTTTGAGTCAGAGAAGATGGACGTGGACTCTGGGGGAGGGGTAGGGGCCAGAGGAGGAGAGGGAGAGGAGTCCAGAGGAGAGATGGATGAGGGGGTTGAGACTGGAGGGGGCTCTGGATCAGGAGGGAAATAAACAGGTGGGGTGGAAGGAGACGGCAGAGGTGAGGCGAAGAACATGGATGGTGACAATGACTCATCTTCCTGTTTCTCAATCTCTCTCTCGAGCTTGACCAGCGCAGGTGGCTCAATGCCATATCTGAGGGGGAACGTTTATTCAGTTCTGACTGAGAGATGGTTATAGGATGATGACGTGATATAAACAACTTTAAAGGATCAAAGGAACTCACCTTGAAGCAATTCTCGCAAGTTGCATGAGACACAAGCACACATCCCTGGGATGCTTCTGAAGAACTGGTGAAACACATACATTGTCATTCACACAACAAAATCTTCAGAGGCCTATGATGTCAGCTCAAACATATACTGTACCCTGGGCGTAACAATGGACAAAAGAAAAGGGCTTTGATGGACACATGCAAGGATTCCCAAAGCAAACAGACATTTGATATGTCTATTCAGCTAAATAAAATGAAACATTCTCAGATAACAGCATTATAACCCGGCAAAGTGAATGAAGATGACTGTTAGGGTAACCTTAGGTTTGTATCCATATTACTTTGTATACATATATATTATATGTTTATGTTTCAATAAGAAAAACATTTGGCGATTTTTATTTTTTATTATTTTTATTTATTTTATTATTGCTTATTTTATTATAAATGTATTATTTATTATTTATTTTTCTTACCCTGTTAGCAAATAATTTTCTTCTCACTAAATTTGGTTTAATTTTCTGAAAAATAATTATCTTGTTTCAAGAATATTTCAATATTTTTACTGGACTACAAGGCACAAATACTGAGAAAAAAGGCTATGACTTAATAGCCATACTAATCGCTGTAGAGGATTTTCATCCTAAACTAACAACAGTCTCATAAAGTCGTTAAAAGATGTTTGCATGAGCTTCCCAACCCACGAGCCTTTGCAATGCAGACGCAAAACGTTGTAGTCAAACTTTGTAAAGATAATGACGCTGTATCTTTGTTGTGCAGTGGAAAAGGGGAAAAACTCAAAGACACTAATTTGAGGGATAAAAAAGTTGTTGAAACTTGTATCATCAAGAACAAAAACAGAAATCTGTCTCCCTTACATTCTGACAAGGTTTGAATGTGTGAATCCTTATGAAAACAAAGAAACAATGGATAAATCCAATATAGCCCCATTTTGAAAGCTATGATTAATGTTGGCAAGATTAACAGTCCTAATAAGAAGGTATCACTGCAGACATGTTCATTTATGTCAAACAGTTCATGAAATCCATTTCAACAGATATGTGCATACATAAAAGTCAACTATGGGACTCAAAAAGACACAAAGTTAAATCAACTCTGATTCTGTCATTGCAAATGTCCCTCAGGTTCTAAGACTATAGTATTTCAGCCCCTTCTTAATGTAATATGACCTACAAACCTGTAAACCTACCAATACTAGGAGACTGATAAAAGGGTTTTGTTGTTTTTATAACAGTTATTGACTCAACACTATCTCGTTCTTGAATGCTACATTATTTTATCTATCCTCTCAAAACCTTTCAATGCGCACTCCTTTTCATTTGATCTATTATTGTATTGTATTATCTATCTTTGACCCTATTTTTCCATTCCCCATTTTTCCCCTGACCTACTGTCCTTTTATTTCTATTTCCTTCTCTTTCTCTCCATTATTCATCACACGGTGATGGACAGCGGGGGCCAAGGGTGTGATGCAGTGAACAGTGGAGTGACACAGATATTGATACTGCTTGTCTATTCAGCAGTTCTTTAGGGCAACAGCCCCACAGGACAACAACCTGCATAGACTGAAAGTAAGGCTTTTTGTAACTGGACATCTCACTTAATGATCTCGTAAGTGTAAAAATGAACAATGGAAACATTGATATTTCTGTGCTTAAAACCCAGTGTCAGATTCCTCAGGATTGTTCTTGAATTAACTCACAGATTTATGAGCACATGCCACTTGTGTTGAAACCAAAGAATCTAGTCAGCGTAATCACAAACACAGTATACTGTATATCTAAAATATATAAGCAACAAAAAATTTAAACATCTCATGATAAGATGCTGATTTGAATACTCACCAAGATCTTCAGATTCAAACAGGTGTGATTGCTCCACTCCGATTTTACGGCACCAGTACAGAAAGTTAGCTGTATTGTCTCGAGCAAAGAACGATCCAGAGGTTGCATCAGGCCGCCAGCGAATCACACGCCGAATAAAGGGCACACAATCACACTATGGGACACAAAAGAAACCAACTGAAATATATCTCTGATTAGCTTAGCATGTGCTCATTTGAATATTTTGCAGTATAAATAGCACGACAGATCATTAATTTTTTTAAAAACATATTGTTCAAAAATAAGCACTGAATCATGTGTTTGAAATCTGGGTAACACTTTATTTTAAGGTGTCCACAATACAGAGTAATTACCTAGTTAAGTACTCACATGAAACAAAATGTACTTACCAGGTAACTAAGTTATGAAACAGGTTGTACTTACAGTTTGTAATTATGTGCATGTAATAGGCAGCTACTGTTACATATGAGTCTGTTACACAGCTACTTATGTAACCAAAAGATTGTTACATATGTGTTGCAGACTTTATACAACGTAATTATAAATGTAAGTACACAGACATAAGCTACTTAAAATAAAGTGTATCAAGATTGTACTTAAGTGTACTAGTAGCTGTGTAACAGACTCGGCCTGTTACATATGTGTAACAGTAGCTGCCTATTACATCTACATAATTACAAACTGTAATTACAGGCTGTTCCATAACTTAGTTACATGGTAAGTACATTTTGTTTCATGTAAGCACAAAGGCTACAATTGAGTACTTAATTAGGTATTTACTCTGTATTATGACACCTTAAAATAAAGTGTTACCGAAATTTGCTTTCTTCTGCCAGTGTTAATTATTCTCTCTTAGTCTTCAGCTAAGAAAAAAAGATACTGATGCACCTCCACAACACCAGCACGCAGACACACAGGCGAAGGTCAAAGTCAGTGGCTGAAAGATTGCCAGGAAAGCAGTGATATATGTTGTGTCTCATTTCGAAGGCTGAGCCCTCTGGATGTCACATTTGTCTGCCGTATAAGTCACTGAGGCTGCCTCATTTCAGAAAAGTAACCATTACATTCCAAAGTATGAAAGAAATTCCAGCAACTCACGCCTCATGAGGAATACTTTTCTGAAATGAGATATCCTCGATGATGTATGCGACTGACAAATGAGACCTCTGGAGGGAACAGAATCGATTTATTTCGATCGATTTTTTTGAGATACAGCTAATTAGTGAGACTAAAGACCTGGCAATGATCAGACATGCAAACAGCTGACTTTGAAACAGTATTAGCACTAATTCACAATAATTAGCAATAATCTCACTATCTCAAATCACAAAAAAAAAAAATCTTTATTTGAGGGACAAAAAGCAGAGTCTGATTCCTCTGGATAGCATCATATCATTACTAACAGAAATTATATATTTCAATAAACTCATTACGATGTGGTTTATAAAATTCAAATCTATTTTAAGGCTCAACTTAAGTACAAGCTTAAGATCAAACTACACATAAATGTAATGTTTAATGCTATGAGCACCTTTCCATTGCTGGCCAGAATCATCTTCTCCTGTAGCGCCTCTGCAAGCTGACACAGGACGACACCAGTGTCTAGTCTGTCCATGAAGTTATCCACTGTTATATCCAAACCTGTGCAAAAAGCATTAAGAGAAACAAATGAGCATTAAAGGGGTCTCCATAAATGGAGAAATCAAAATTCCCTTGTTCTTTTCATATATAAGAGGTCATTGTGCTATAAAAACATTCCATAAGTTTCAGAACTCAAAACTATCTCGTTAGTCTAAAAACAACTTATATTGAAGCCAAACTGCTAAAACAGCAGGTTGTGGAATGTGCCACTCTATAATGTAATAGTATGGCTAAACATCTTTGCCTCTGCAGAAGAAGATCAACGCCTACTTCTACATCGCTGCCTGTTTTGCTCCGCCCACCAATTCACACACATAGTAGGTAAATGATGAAAGCACTAAACGCAGGTCAACACAGAAACCAAACAATAAATTTTATTTGATGAACTTTGTTTATAAAGAAGTACCAGACCACGTCAGTAAGAACTTGGTACTTTGTTCACTTCATTTTACCACAGATTCGTTTACAAACAAGGCAGTAACTGTTTTCAGTACGTGATCACTATTGCTTTGTCTGTTATTACAGATCGTTTGATATGAGTATTTAGGTGTTTTTAATCTAAATCACAGCAGCGTCCATCTGTGAAGGATGTAGGCTGTCAAACATACACAACTACGGTATTAGCCAGTCATAGCAGTGGGCGTTTACTTCCGAGTTTACAATCCACCACACCTATTCAAACGAAGCACTCTGATGAGGGGGGTCAAAAAAGGACAGAAAATAGCCTATTACTTCTAAATTATGTTTTTTGATTTAAAAATCTTGATAACATTATATGTGGACCTCAGAGAACAGTACAAAATAATAAAAAAGGAAGTTCATGACCCCTTTAAGAGAGAGATAAAGAATGATCAACAAACTTACAGTACTAAAGAGTAATGTTATAAAGGCACTGAATGATTATAGTGAATGAACTGGTGGCTATAAAATACATATTGACACTTAGGCTTACATACATTTCTCTACAGTTTTCATAGTTGTTGTTTTACCTTGCATACAAATACTCTTCTCCATCATTTATTTATCGCTCTTTCACTACCTAAGGCAACTTGAAGATGCCCAAAAAAATCCTCTAAGTACACTCGCTCTGAGATTCTCACGGCTGTGCAGACACATTCCTGAGGCCTGGGTGTTAAGTACATACAGATTCAAACACAGCAGTGGTACCGGAGCTTATCGTCACGGTGAAGGGGGAGTAGGGGGCCTGGGGAAGGGGAACACAGGAGGCGACGGCGGAGGGAAACCACAACAAAAACAGAAATCCTGATGTGCAGAATGACTGGGGCTGGTCATTAGCATAGAGCGGGAGAGAAGTGTGTAAGGAAACAAAGAGATCTCCTGCTGTCTGCCAACCACAAAGTCATAACGCTACCCTGAGATCAGCAGGAACAGGAAGAGCTGAGGAAGAGAAGCGTGTGTTAGTAAGAGAAATCCCTCATCAGCTTCTTTGGTGAAAACAACAACAACTCTGATGTTGTATCACGTCTCATCTCATTTCTCAGGATGTTGTGTCTCTACTGTTGGCTTAAGGGTTTTGTGGTCTTTTGACCTTTTTACATGTTGTGTGTTGCTGTCATCAAGCCTCTTCAGCTCCCAGTAGTATTAAGAGGTTCTGACAACAAATAACATAGGTCAAGACACATAGGGACACGTATAAGACACTCATATCCTTGTCTGTTTGAGAAAGGCAATTCCTGCTTTGGGGTCTCATCAGGGCATGTGCCATTGATCCAAGATGCAGAGGAATTTAGGGAATTCTATTTAAAATGATTGCCTGTAAACACCATGATATTCCTGATCTGATAGGCAGACCGAATTATCCTTACCTGTTGGCTTTAATCAGCAATGGGAATGCAGAGAATGGTAACCTTGAGATATATAGACATGTCTTTGTTCGCAAGAAGATTTAACAGAAAACTATCGTAAACGACGATATGGCAGTAAAGCTGAAATGCAAAACACAAACAGAAAATAGCATTTGGGAAGCACAGGCACAGTCTTTTCCTAGAACCCTGACTGATAATAAAATAAGTGGGCTGATGATTTCCAATTCACATTTCCTTGACACACTTGAGCTGTAGTTAGAAGTTTCCATGTGTTAAACTGCCAAATGTAATTTATGGTTGCTGTAAAAGACTCAATGTTGCCCTAAAGATTACATTTTTCCTACAATCAGCCACTTCTGGTTAACTACACTCCTACATGAAGGATTGTCCATATCCAGGTACTTCTCCATCCTTGTTGCTGGTGGTGGATGTTTTGAAAAATGTTTTTTTCTCCATATACTGTATGTTAATGGTGACCAATGTGGTTTGGTTATAAACATTTTTCAAAATATCTTCTTTTGTGTTCCACAGAAGAAATAAAGTCATACAGTCTTGAAATTACTTGAGGTGAGAAAATGATGACAGAAGTATCACTTTTGGTTGAACTTTACTTTTAAGGTCATTAGTTTACAAATCACTAATGCGTATGCAAATATGAACATGCTTTTATTTTCTTACCTAAGATTCTGTTAAGCCAGATGGCCAGATCTTCTTTCATGGGCAGTAGACTGGACTCATGCCTACACGCCAGCCACTCGTTGTACTGGTGCAGACAGGAGAGGTCAGGTCCTGGTTCCCGCCTGGGACTGAAGGGACCATTCATAATGACTGTAGTGCACTGCTGGATAGAGAAGGAAAGAGGGCAACAATATTGTTAGTTCAAGTGAATGTTGTTTCTAAAATGCTAACATCTTTCTTGTTGTTTTTTGGCTTTTTTAACGTCCCTTTTAATCAATTTAATGCATCCTTGATGAAAGTATTATTAAGTACCGGTATTATTAAATTAAAGTATTAATTTAACAACAAAAATCTTACCAACCCTAAACTTTTGAACAGTTGTGTATGTTTTAAAATAAACCAGGCTAGCAACTGCAATTAGATGAAATCTGTCACCTCTTTGAAGACATAATCTAGCATACATTCCCTCTGCAGCAATGGGCAGGCTGAATGGACTATTAAATGTGCTGCACATATGAATTATAGCAGCACATCTGTTCTCTCATTGCTTCTGTATATAGGCCAGTGTGTGATTTTACCTCAACCACTGCTAGATTTACACTGTACCTAATGATGCACATCTACCACATTCCAACTGTTCTTTAAAACTGACCAAAGCAATGAAAGGCATAATTGTGATGGGAATTAATGCTACTACTATTTTAAAGTCAGCTTTTTCCATGTCTAACTGATGCCAGGTATTGTACAATATATCATATGGATATGAAAATCTTCTGAAGAATATACTTACAATGAGGGAAAAAATTTGGGGAGGTGTGCACACAATTATTGTGCAGTAAAAACCATTAAGATTTGTCATGCTAGACTGGAAGGGAAAAAGGGCAAACACAAACAGACAAGTACCAGCTCAGGGTAGGATTTAATGTACAAGTCTTACTTCAGTCCCTGGCAACTGAAGAATGCTCTGTCCTGTAATTTCCCCCCTACTCAAGCAACTATTCATCAGAGGGGCCTTTCACATGTAGAAACATGCCCCTCTTTCCCATAACTGCCAAGGTTTTGTAAGGCAGAGGAAGGAGTGTAGACACCTGCAGGGCAGATGTGTGCAATCGAAACAGGCGCAGAGAGAAATAGTGGTAAATGTAAGTCCAACCCCATTTATTTTATTAAAGCTGGATGACCAGAAGCTCTTGTGTGAGCAGAGGGGCCTGATGTTGGAGAGCTTGCCAAGAGAAGGTTGTTGAGGAAGAGGAGAGTAAGACACATAAACTCTGGAACAATTAGGTGTTGTCCCCCACAGCACAGAGTGAGGGGTGATGAGATATTATGTATGTAAAGAGTGGTTCTATGTGAGCAGGGAGAAATCGTAAAGGAAGCTTTCATAAAAGGTCTACATCCAAGAAGATCTCAAGATCAAAGAAGAAAAAGAATCCTTTGTATCAAAGATTTTTATTGATACAATAGAAGATTGAAATAATACATGTGACATGAGTAAAAAGAGGATACAAAGATAGCTGGAACGGCAACTGAGAGATGAAGAACACAAATCCTATAGTTGAGTTAATGTACAAATATCCTGATGATATATCACTCCAGTAAAAGAACTCCTTTTACATTTCTACTTGAGTGAAAGTACCAAAAATATTTTTTGGCCATTTGAAATACTCCACTCACCTGTTCAAAATACATGATTAAATATAGTGAATGTCAAACCGATAGACTAGATCATAAATAGGTTAAGGCTCAGTCTGATGTTAATATGTATTATTATGGAGATCATTTTGATTCGGACAAAATCAAATCAGTGATCTGTGGAGACTTACAGTACTCCAACTGGATGAATCAATGAGTTGTTGACTGCTGCAATCAGATCAGGTGAATTCACTGATTAATCACTATCTGCATCCAAAAATGAGTAGGAACTTAAAATATCAAAAAAGTAAGTTCTATAATCTGGACATAGTACAGCTAGGCTGGCATTGTCATGTGACTGATCAACCACTACCATTCAGAAATCCTCTCCCGTGGCCTCATAGGATAACAAAGTATCCATCGGATAGACACTTCACAATCTTGCTGGAAGTAGTAGGTCAGTGGGGTACTTTTTGCCTACTGTTTTATAAATAACACTGTAAAAAGTGATAAGTTGACAACTTAAAAAAATTGAGGAAACCACTTGCCTTAAAATTTTTAAGTAAATGATAATTTAAAAAAATAAGTTAAGTGAATTGTCAAGTTCACTTAACTTTTTTTTTTTTTTTATTATTATTATTTACTTAATAATTTTAAGGCAACGGGTTTCCTCAATTTTTCTAAGTTAAGTCAACTTATCACTTTTACTACTCTTTTCACAAATTGCTTACTATATAAGAAATATGCATATTCGGTGAACCAGTTTAGTTGGGTTAAAAGAATCGACTCAAAAGAAAGATTCATTTATGAATTGAACATCACTTTTGGGTCTTTAAGCTGGTACTCTAAATAAAACAGTGAAATAGTGAAGTAAAAAGTCACATATTATTCTTTAGTAAATGAATTGCCCCAAAATGAAAATAATATATAACAATAAAGAAGAACAGATACTTGAACAATATATTTCAGTATACTGTATACAGTAAAAATAATGTACATCAATACTGTCCACAATTGTATAAATCTAGAATACCATCATGGCTTTAACACCACAATTCCACAATTATAGTTCAGTAACACGCCTGAACAACAGGTAGCCTATGGCAAATAAACTAAAGCAAGATCCTATATCATCTCATCATCACAGAGATCTGCCAATCAGTTTTACTGTCGATCACAACAAGGTCAACAAGGATGATGTAGAAATGTGCAGAAGTAATAGATAGAATTGGCAAAATGGATGATTAAAGAACAGCAAAACATGAACATGCCTTGAACTCCAGGCCCTCGTGTGTGTCAGTGATGAAGGCTGAGGCTCTTTGACCGATGGAGCATGGGAAGCCCACACAACAGGATTACAGCACACAGGTGCCACATTCACACCTACACTGCAACCTGACCATACTCAGACAGGAGGAGAGGAAGAGGTCTTCATCCAAACCCACAGACAAAAAGACGCTTTATGTTCACACACACACACACACACACCAAGATGCACGTAACACTAAAACACACACATACAGACTTATGCTCCAGTTCACTGCTGACAGATAGGTGTGAACATTCATTGATACACACTGACACAAGGCAACACATGAGATACAGAGGATCAACTGCAACCATCAATGATATTTTTCGTGCAAGCTCCTCATCAAACAGTCAAATTTTACAGGTTGTAATTGTGTCATCCACTCATGTTCTGGTTAATAACTTAGTTAAGTCTGAAAGCTCATGTCTGGGTATACAAGCTAAAACAGATACAAACTGCAATTTATAACTGCCATACCAATCTAAGTGTCAGGTTCAGGGTACGTCCAGCACAATAAATCACATTTCTGCTGGCCTGGTTGTCTGACTTCTTATACCACTGTTAAATTACAGCCATGAGTTACAGTGGAGAAAGGGCTTGATATTTATCATACCTAATTCTGGGTTGACAGGCAAAATGTAGAGTACTTGTTCTATCAAGGAATTTGGGTGTAAAGAAAAGATCTCTGCTTCAAAGCATATAGAAGAACACCCAAGGCAACTAATTTACTTCTGGAATAAATCCATGTATTAAAAACAACACAGAGGCTGTGTTTATTTTAATGGCATGTGTAACACTAAACTTCAGCAGCAAAATATCATTGAGAATGTTAGCGCACTCAAGATATTTTTCTACAACAAAGGTCTACATTTCAATGAAACTCGAGAAACCACCGTAAGCAAAAGTGTGACACTGCTTATAGTGAGTGGATCAAAACCACAGTGTGAGTGAAACTTGCAATTCATTGGGGCCATTGGGAATGTGGAGTAAAATGAGTTGGTGTGAAAGATGAGCACCCTCTGTATCTAGCAAACTGTGTACAATTGTTATTAGGTGATAAAATACTTAGGAAGTTACTTTGCTTTCTGTGAATATGAGGGACACACGTTAATAGTTTTTGTTAATAAAAATATAAACTTTTTTTTTAAATAGTTTTGTCCTGAGTATTTACAGATATTTTTAAGAAAATATATTTCAAATTGCAGAAAAATATAATTTATTAAAAGGATTTTTGTTTTTAAATGAAATTTATTACTTATTTTTTAATTATTATTTTAATTTGTTTTTTTTATAATGATGATTTAAATTGATTTGTCTTACCCCATATGACTCAACTTACCCTATGGTATAGGTCAACATTGCCAAACTGAAGCGACAAGTTTGGCCATTGCAGACAAGTTTGCTTAGAGGGACAGTTCACCAAAAAATGTAAATTCTATGTGTATTTTAATGTGTGATCATCCCACCCACTTTCATGTCTTTCAAAACCTGTATGACTTTCTTTCCTCCATGGAACACATCAGCAATTATCTATAACAGATTGCCCAAGCTGATATTTTTTAATGTAATGAAGGTAAAAGGGGAACATTTATGGAATAACAGCCTACATTTTATTCTATTCCTCACAGAAAGCAAATGACTTCAAATCACTAAAAATATACCACAGAATATAATATAACATACTTAGAATATAATGCATTATGGATTTTTATGGTCACCTTTTATTATATGACAGAGAGCAGCACACACATTCTTCAAAGCTTCTCCTTTTGTGGTCCACAGACTATAGAGTCAAACATGTTTGGAATGTCAGGAGGGTGACTGAATTATTAAAAATGTTTCATTTTTGGGTGAACTAACCGCAAATACTGTCTCGTCTTCCAGTCCTGATTACTGAGCTCTACCGTGACAGTGAAACTTCTATTAGGCAGTATAGGTGCCACAAGTAAAAATCTTAAACAATAACCTTCTCACACTCGCAGAAAATATGAGTGCAGAGTTAAGATTACTACAGTTAAAGTCGTGTCCTGATGGCAATACTTTGATGGGATGCTATTATTGATGTGTAATTTTACATCATTATAGGACCTGTCACGAAACATTACATCCTTTATACATTACATATCTGTAGGCTATCTATGTGACCTAGCCAAACGAGTTTTGTTTTATAAAAAGCCATCTGTAAGATATTCAAAACAACTTAAAATATATCTGGCCTCAGATCGGGAAAAGCAAACCATTATATTGCATTGACCGCTAGTGATATCAAAAAATTGTTAGAGTCAGACTTTGAAATAGCCTGTAAGTTAACTGATGAATTTGTTGACCTTTGCAAATAAATAAATAACTTCAGTCTATCCTATTAAATTCCAGTTTTATCTAGTTTCTGTGCTATACATCTCAAGACATAAAAACATGAGAGCATACAGTGCCTACCTCTCCGTGTGTCCTCAGCAGATCCGCCAACAATGTCACTGTCAAAACTTTCACTCTCTCCTCCAAACGAGCTCGGTGTCAAGTTGCATTTACACACTACCAGCGCAAATTTCATTGAGTATCAGTGGCGTCGTGTTTAACAATCATTCATAATTTTGTAGCCAGCTATTTCAGTGCTTGCAAACGTTTGTATACAAATTTAATAAAGTTTTTTTTTTTTTTTTTTTAAGAGTTTTTGGGAGCAGTCTCTCCAATGTCTTTAGGGAGAATGCTGTGGTTATATAAACACGTTTAGTCTTCTTCAGCTAATATCGTGCTTCATTATTAGCAAACACGATAGAAGTAGTAGCCTATTTGAAAATCATGTAGGCTACATCATATTTTCGCGATTTACAGAATTACGCGAGGAATTTATTTTATTTTATTTTTTCAGTGGGATGACTTTGAATAAGGGCTATGATATTTCTGTCAGATGAGAAGACAAACTTCCTCTGTTGTTGTTTGTTTACCCACGTATAAGATTTGCATATCCGTGTTAAAGCCTAGCCTATAACATCAAGTTTACGGAACGCGCAAACTATTTTTAACAGCGTGGAGGATCAAGTCTTTGATCTTATTTGTTTGGTTTTATCTCCCTGCTGAAAAAACCAATAGAACCCTGCCCAAAACACAATAGAAAATGTAATGGATGTAATGGTTATAATGGGAATTGTATTGGTTTTAATGGAAACTATAATGGTGTCTACTGGTATGTGATGGATTCTATTGGTGGGATGTTAAATCCTATTGGAAAAATGCCCAAAACACACTACAAAAAGGAATTTTGTAATGGTTTTACTGGAAAAAGCTAATTGTTTATAATGGTATTTTAATGTAAACCATTAGAATTTCTGTGATGGTTTCTATTGGGCTTCTATTGTTTTTTAGCATGGCTCTTATCCATATAACATTCCAACGTTTCGTTCAGAAACACACGCTGCAAATCATCTCCTGCTTGTATCCAAAAAAACCACGAATAGCCTACTCATTTACTTCAACCAGCAGATGGCGTTAATATCACTCATCTATAATCGGCAGTCTTTACTGTAAAACGTTAATTATATATTTTGCGGAATGAGTTTGCATCACTTGGAGGTCTGTTAACTTCATTGTTGAATAGCACTTTTTCGCAGGTCTAAGCTTTTTTTTTTTTTTTTTTTTTTTTTAAATAGGCCTATGTTTTATCTGAAATATCTGTTGTGGAAATGCTGATATTGCAAGATCATTTTTATAGGACCATAAATTACGAATAATTTCAGTGTCCGCGTAGATATTTTGAAATGGAACCATTAATTTATCATCCAGTTAGATAAGGACTCCATGCCTTGCTTTGGGCCTGAAAGGGCGTGTCAAAAATGTCTAGTTTTCCCGCCCACTCGGTTGTTTATGGCGTGTAATGAATAAATGTGTGTTCTCCCTAGTTAGGGAGCCTCAGCTACACGACAGGGATCACTGCACAGGACAGTGACAGATGGCGGATTGTGCGTTTCCTGGACAACCAAGGAACGCGTCTGGTGTTTGGATAGACACGCGCGATCCCAGCGAACACCAGGCACGTGCCTGTCCAAATTGGTCCCTGGGGTCTGTGGGGCCCGTTTTCATCAGATGGGACCATCACTAATTGGAGTTCTTTCTCCCACAGCATTAGTCTTTATGCTCGATATAGATTCTTGACGTCTCATGCACTCAAAAGGCTACATGTAAATGTTAATATTTCAGTATTTTCCAGAATTCAGAATTCAACAAAACCCACCTTAAAAAGCAAGCATGAAAACAGAATAAAGGGAGGAAAATAATCACATGTAGCCAGGCTATCATAAAGAGCTGGCGCCTGTCTGTCGCGCAGGTAAGTTAATTTACATGTCATATGCGCCATGTCTTAATTTACTCGAAAAGGCACAGATTTAATTATAGTATTGCTTTCTTGCAGACGGAGTGAGTGAGTGAGGCAGTCACTGTTCATAAAGTGTCAACTCAACATCCGGGTCAATGGCCTCAGGGTGCGACTGCAGTAATTACTGTAGCTGTCGGATTGTACACTGCTGCAGAGAACGTGAAGTTATTAGAGTTACTGTTGTAAAATGTGCCATTAGTGACACCGTGTTTGGTGCACAGCATATCTTGAAACCGTTTAGTTTGTTCCACATAGGCCTATTCCCACGAGTTTTCTTTTTCTCGTCATTTCGTGTGTTCAACTGTATACTTAATCATGTAATTTTTTTAAATAATTTTATTTTAAATAATTTTAGTTACAGTTTTCTTTTAAAAAATTAATTAATAAATAAATACACAATAAACGTATTTCACACGGTTGCAGGTGAAGCCTCGCACGATTTATTCATAAAGTCGTCGCTAGGTGGGGCTGCAGTATTCCTGTGGGTTTCAAGATGCTTCACAGGCTTGGGAGGCAAATCCTTATCACTGTAATCAGATTTATATTTTCAGTTGCGTGAATAGGTACTGATGTTATATAATTTTATTTTAGTTTGTGCTAGAAAGATCTACACTGGAGACAACAAAACACAAAACAGGAACACATTCTTATGATCCCAGTGGTCCTGATGCAACGTCCTCCACTTTCTCTCTTGCTCTGTGTGTGTACAATAATATGATTACTTGTGAGTGGTGATGGGATCAAGTGTAGCTGTAATGTAATTAGCACATGATGGAGAACTGGCTATCAGTGCATTATCAGCATTCATTCATCCACATCATCAGGTCTGTAACAATGTCTAAACTCTGGACAGGTTCATTTTTTTATATAACAAACACTCACATTAAACAAAACAGATGACTGCACTTTGTAATCACTGTTGATTTGATCTTCTTTCCATCTCTCTTTTTCCACCACATATACACAGTCGCTTCATATTTGTGTTCTTTATTGCTCAGTCTCAATAATTCATTGATTTTCTCCTAGTTTACAAAATATTCCATGACAACCACATTCCTTCTTTACTACTACAAGCATCTCTGTCTCTATGGCAACCTTCTCTGCTCTCCAAAGATTCAGAGAGAAAAGCCACAGAACAAAGAGACCCGAAAAAGAGAATGAGATGGAGAGAGCCAAGGCCAGACGGATATTCTGTTTGGAATGAGCATCTCATGAAGAATACAGGATGACAAATGTAGACAATGTGTCTCTCTTTCAGATATTTTCAAGTCTATCTATCTATCTATCTATCTATCTATCTATCTATCTATCTATCTATCTATCTATCTATCTATCTATCTATCTATCTATCTGTCTATCTGTCTGTCTGTCTGTCTGTCTGTCTGTCTGTCTGTCTGTCTGATTGTTTGTCTGTCGATCTGTTTATCTTGGTGCAGGTTTTTGGAACAGATGTCAGTGTGTTATAGCCTTGCTCAGTGTTGCTGCAGCCATTCCGTGGTGTTAATGGACAGCATATAGGAAGAGAGAGCATATTGAATTTCATTGGTTCAGGTAGGGTTGTTGGGTGGGGCTAGAATGCCCCAGTGACGACTGCGTCAGAATGTGCGTCAAATTCTCACGTTTCAGTCTCACAATAGTAACCTTGACGGAGGGGGTAAATGGAGGAACTACTTCTCTGCTGCATGGATTTGATATCACACTACTCAAAGTTTCACACACACACACACACACACACACACACAATCATTCTCACACATATCCATACTCATATTTGTAGTTCTCTTAAAGTGCATATGAGTTCTACTGCAGATCTCTGTCTGACCTTGAGTTGTTCATTGAATCAGGAGACAACTACTATCTCTTGGGTGCTGTAGCTGCGGAAACAGGTGTAAGTGTCTTCAGGTTCAGGATGACTCATCACATAGACATACAGCCACATGTATTCTTTTTTTTTTTTTTTTGAAATATTCAAATACACGATCTTGATAATTCAAACCTTTTCTTAAGCAAGGTGTTACAATAATTCCAAAAATCAATTAAATATTCTATATCTGTTTCAGAAGTGTGTCTGTCAGTTACATGGGAATCTATATCTATCTATCTATCTGTCTGTCTGTCTGTCTGTCTGTTTGTCTGTTGATCTGTTTATCTTGGTCTAATCTATGTCTGTTGGTCTCAAAAGTATACAGTGTATTGGCAGGCCAACTTGTATCCAGGTATGTGTTGTGTTAGATATGAATCAGTTTTTTTCTCTCTCTAGAAAGGAGCATGACAGCTACTTTGATCAGTTAAGCATCTTTTCTGGCTATCTGTCTTTCAGTCTTTCTTTCTCATTATCTTTCTTTCTGTCTGTTTGTCACTCAATCTGTTTCACTGCCCGCTTTTGTTGTTCAGACCACTTGAGTGACAGTTAGCTGGTTCATCCAGACTGCTGTATACTGAAATAATTGGCTGACTTGGGCAATGTTATTGTAGTTTCCAGTTGTAACATATTATTACTTAGTACCAATTTCCAATACTATTTTTTGTTCACTCAACTTCAGACATTGAGTTCTACAGACCAAAAATGTTGAATTGGCTCTACTTAAAAGGTTTGTTAAAAAACAGTTGCACCTCTCCACAAAACTAACAATCTTAAGTTAACCCAATTAAATATTTTTTGTATGACTGACAACTTAATTTCAGTCAGTATAACTGTTTTTTTACAAAAGTTGAGTAAACAAGAAAAAGCTTAGGGAAATTAGTACCAAGTTTTTTTTTGTTGTACTGGCTTAAATTTTTTTACAGTGCAGAAAGTGCTTCTTAGTCCAGTCTATCTGTGAAGGAATGAGTGCCAGTATAGAAAAGTGCCGTGAACATTTGTGCACATGATACTGGAATGGAAAGATGATATTCCACTGATCAAAACAATAGAAGGTAGAAACAGGAATGGAGGTGTAGAACACTGAACGCTGGCCAGAAAAAACAGAGCATACTGAGTGAGAGCAAGTGCGTGCTAATGAGTCACCAACCACATCACCGCTGCGCTGTGTGAGTCACCTATAGGTACAATGATGAATGGGTAGAGGTGGAGAAGAACAGACAGATGATGAGATAGGTAACAGACAGAATAGATGAATAAAATGTGATATGTTAAAGCATATGTAAAACAAAGACTCAGTTTATTTAGATTTCAGTTTTCTCTGTCAGAACTCATTTTAGGACAGACAAACCTATGGACATCTTTTTATTTTATTCAGAGGCACAAACTGAGCAAAATACAGTGTACAGTTTGGTGCAGCTGCTGATATTTATATGGCCAACAAGAAGGGATGAAATTCTGATAGCTTGTAATGCAAATCAATGAATCCTTTAAAACAGAATATGTACAGTCCATAAAATGCATACATATCAGTTGTCACTCTATATTTCCCACAAATATGTATTTAAATGCTTAGTACAGTGATGACTGAAAGATATAATACACATTCTTTTAAAATCTGATCATATTTGATGCTTACATTTTAACTTAATTTTTAATAATAAATACATTTTTAATAATAATAAAAAAATTATGTATTAATAATAATAAAGGAAACCTAAAAGAATTTAAAAACACGAGCCAATATTTTATTCAAAACAGAACATAGATAACATAAATGTTTAAACTAATTTTGTTTTTACAAATTTATGCACAAAATGAGCTCATTTCAAATTTGATGCCTGCTACAGGTCTCAAAATAGTTGGGACAGGGGCATGTTTACCATGGTGTAGCATCTCCTCTTCTTTTCAAAACAGTTTGAAGACGTCTGAGCATCGAGGTTATGAGTCTCTGGAGTTTTGGTGTTGGAATTTGGTCCCATTCTTGCCTGATATAGGTTTCCAGCTGCTGAAGAGTTTGTGGTCGTCTTTGAAGTATTTTCCGTTTAATTTATGTTTAATGATGCACCAAATGTTCTCTATAGGTGAAAGATCTGGATTGCAGGCAGGCCAATTCAGCACCCAGACTCTTCTACTACGAAGCCATGCTGTTGTAATAGCTGCAGTATGTGGTTTTCCATTGTCCTGCTGAAATACACAAGGGCTTCCCTGAAATAGACGTCGTCTGGAGGGGAGCATATGTTGCTCTAAAACCTTTATATACACCTTTCAGCATTCATAGTGCCTTCCAAAACATGCAAGCTGCCCATACCGTATGCACTTATGCACCCCCATACCATCAGAGATGCTGGCTTTTGAACTGAACGCTGATAACACGCTGGAAGATCTCCCACCTCTTTAGCCCGGAGGACACGGCGTCCGTTATTTCCATCAAGAATGTCAAATTTGGACTCGTCTGACCATAGAACACTTTTCCACTTTGAAGCACTCCATTTTAAATGAGCCTTGGCCCACAGGACACGACGGCATTTCTGGACCATGTTCACATATGGCTTCCTGTTTGCATGATAGATAGGGTGGCCATATGTGCCGTTCATACAGGACACGTCCTGGCCAGGATTTTAATATTGCCTAAAACATCCAAAGTAGTTTGACCAATAACATGCAGGTATTGTACATAATCGACCAATCGTGGCGCTGCGCGTATGAAGGTGAGATCTACGGAGAACGATCAAAGCGATGCAAATATGCGCACGTGTTAGTTCGTTCGTTTGACTTGAAGCGTCGCTGTGCACCGATCAAAAAAATACCAAGGTAGGCGCGAGAGCTATTCGAAAGCATAAGGAGTCGTGCCCTGCTCTCTATAGCGCTTTTAAAGTATTCCACAATGCACTCTTTCACAGATTGGAGAGCCTCTGCCCATTTTTACTTCTGAGAGACTCTGCCTCTCTAAGACATCCCTTTTATAGCTAATCATGTTACAGACCTGATGTCAATTAACTTAATTAGTTGCTAGATGTTCTCCCAGCTGAATCTTTTCAAAATTTCTTGCTTTTTCAGCCCTTTGTTGTCCCCGTGCCAACTTTTGAGACCTGTAGCAGGCATCAAATTTGAAATGAGCTCATTCAGTGGATAAAAGTATAAAATTTCTCAGTTTAAACATTTGTTATGTTCTCTATGTTCTATTGTGAATAAAATATTGGCTCATGTGATTTGAAAGTCTTTTAATTTTCATTTTATTCAAATAAATAAAATAAAAAACATCCCAACATTTCCGGAATCCGGGTTGTATTAAAAGGCTTTTTACTTGCTAAAAAAATATAAAATATAATTCAGACGATAGAAAGGTGTGTAGTAGATTGTGTATAACAGAGATTTCAGCAAAGTTTTGATCATGTAATTTAAAGGCCTTAGAAATGTGTGTATTACATATGATCAGTAGGCTTTGACTGTTAATTTCATAGCATCAACATAGAGACCAAAATTAATTCAGAAATTATGGACCTCTGAAAATAAAAACCTTTTAAAATCAGCATTTCCGCAACAGACATATCCAATTAAACATATTTCTGCTTGGAGTTAACTTGAACTTAATGTCTGTCCTGCTAGAGCAGGGCAAAAAGTGTTTGCAGACAAACACAGCCCACATCTCTTCACTTACTCTTTGTCAAATTTTCTAGCTCAAACTACTGCCAAAGTGTCCACGCTTGGCTGGTTCTTTGAAATCTGATTTCAGATATTCAGAAATAGTTAACACTGCAATGCAATTTCTAACCCCATCTTGATGGTCTTCTTTGCAGATTTTTCTATATTTAACATGACTGTGTTAAGTCATAAAAAGAGGAGTGTTAAGCACAAGCACAAGCACTCTCCCAAGAGCTTTCTGAGATCTGTGCTCACACTTGGAGATTTTATTTTCACTTTTAGCTTTTTACAGGGTGTGTAATTTAACACTCTTTCACTGTGAAACATGCACAAACACGCATGGGAAGATGCGATTTAACGAAATATTATTTGAATTTTTAAAAATTTGTATTGAAATTTATTTGTATATATGTGTGTGTTATCACAGCTGTTAAAAGACACATTAATAAGAAAGTAGTTAGTCAGTTCATCAGTGCATTAGACAGCAAAGTGCCATGAAGTAATTAATAATGACATCAAACCTGTAAAACCAGCAGGTGCCATAATGTGATCTCTTGCTTCCTGCAACACATATTAAAGCATTAAATGCATTATGACAGCATATTCAAATAAATAAATACATGCAGATTAATTTAAGCACAAAAAGATCATCAAAGTATTACTCCAAAATTAGGTGCATGCACAATGTGATCAATCAGAGGAAAATTTTGAACTGTTTTTCTTTATTTCTCCATCTCAACCTGTCTTCTCCCTCTCCACTTCTCTCTGTCAACACTCTCTAATCTAAGAGCTTTACTTCCCCTCTGTCACCTCTGTGTGACTAATCAAATCTGCAGAGGAGGTGTCTACACAACAGGAGTGAAATCAATAATCAGGCCCATGAGGTGGGAAGCCAGTGCACCATGTGTGCATGCGTGTGTTTTTGTGTGTGTATCTATATTAATGAAACTAATATATGAACCATATACAATGTAATTGTATTTGTATAATCTAACATAATTGTGTTTATTTGTAATTATTGGATATAGAGAATAAACACTGTACTGTATGTAAGAATATATATAAAACAAATATGTATATATATATATATATATATATATATATAAACATTTTATCCATCCTTTCAGAATGCTCTGCTCTCTCTTGGAGACCATTTTCAGTTTTACTGTGTTTTGTTCCTGAAAAGTCTAGCTTTTTTCCCTGATGTTTCTGTACATGCATGTTGACAGGAGTCCTCGGCACCGTATGACTGAAGTCTGTATGCCGACGTCTTAATGGGATCTCAAGCCCTCTTGAGGCCTGTGTGTCTCTCTCTTTTTTAATGAGATTTTACAGCCAGCCTGTGTCACCCTGCCATGCTGCACTAGGGGTCTGACGGGGAACAAAGGAGTCCTCATGGCTGTGAGTATGGGGCACACACCTCCCACTCCTCTCGTTCCCTCTGTTTCCTCTCTCTCTCCCTGTCTTTTTTCCTCTCACTTTCCCCCCTCACTCTGTTGGTTCCCATCTGGTGAAGGGGTATTGTGAGAGCTGAGTAAATAAAGCTCAGTCTGGCAGCATTGACACACACACACACACACACACACACACACACACACACACACACATTCATACCCACCACCACAAACAAAGAATGACTCCACTAATTGATTTCTAAATCTCTCCCTGTTTTTCATTTTTGTAATTCTGTCATTTATGCAAGAAAAAGTTCTCTTATTATATGTGAATATTTTCTCTCGTGGAAACACATGTAAAACATTTGATGAGCATCTGCAGTTTTACAGCGCTTTCAAAACATTAAGGAACTATACAACCATTTGCAAACATAAGGTGTACAGTATGAAAGATAACAGATATACACAACATAATGTCCATTTCCTATGCGCTGTTTCCACTGGATGTGTCCTGCCCCTCTGCGGGATGCACTTCTCATTGTGGACTGGCTTTTTAAAGGTCAGGCATCTCCCCTGAGTCTTTCAGTCACTCTTTCTCCTCCCTGTCACTCAGTCTGTCATTCAGATGATGGTAAGGAGCACCACTGCATATTATGTATGAATCCAAAATGTAGCTCATCAGTTAACAGAACATATTAGAGGAGTTACCCCAGGAGTTATTGGCTTATTTTTGATATGTAATTGAGCATGCTCATTTTATATATTTCATAAATTGATATTTCATATTTGTTATGTTTTTGGATTATTGTAAATTTGCATTTCTAATAGAACTAACTTAATTAAAAAAAACACTAATATTTAATAATATTGATACACTAAATGCAATCTGTAGCGAATGTTGAAATGAATATTTATTTTTAAGCTGTATATTATAGGCTAGTATTGT
The DNA here is from genome assembly GCF_012432095.1 of Onychostoma macrolepis. NCBI lineage: Eukaryota > Metazoa > Chordata > Actinopteri > Cypriniformes > Cyprinidae > Onychostoma > Onychostoma macrolepis. Next base: position 29,362,737 of record NC_081161.1, on the reverse strand, counting down.
GATGCCAAAATTCACTTGTAGCATTTAAAGGGGTCATGACACAAGAAATCAAATTTGCCTTGATATTTTGGTATATAAGAGGTCTTTGTACCATTAAAACATCCTGAAATTTTCATAGCTTAAAACGTCCTACTCATTATAAACAAAGGATTTATTTAATCAAGCTCCAGAAATGGCTCTTTTGGATCTGAGGTGCACGATGACATCATGGGGGCACAAATATTTGCATAAAAAACTGCCTTCAGAGCAAGACATCATAGGCCCCGCCCACTGGCATCCAGTGGCTAACACTTGATTACGCAATGTTACACATTATAAGTAAACATCAAGGAACATATTAAAATAATTTAAAAATCCATGTCATGACCCCTTTAAAACAATTGTTTTATTTTCAATTGTTAATAATGACTGTTTAACGATTATCAGCCATATATGAAAATAATTATTGTTTTATCATTATTGGCCAGAAAACCCTAATTTTAAAATAATTTACCATCCCTAATTTCCTAATTATGTACTTTGCAGAATGCAGTGAATAGAAACAGCTAGAAGCTTGCTAGGAGCTACAAGAGTGTTAATGTTGATGCATTAAAATGATAAAAATCCTGTAATAGAAATGAACAGATGTGTCTGTTATATTCTGTCCCAGCAGAACATATAGCAAGAACATGTGTTATATTCTGCTGGGACAGAATATAACAGACACATTTGTTAATTTCTATTACAGGATTTTTATAATTTTAATGCATCGTTATGAATTCATATGAAGCTGTAGGCTTGCCCTTCCTGTATCACGAGCAAGACTTTCCCCACCCACAAGATTTCCTCTTTCAGCACCTGAACATGATGTGAATCTTGATTACAGGAAGTGAATATGGGATGTCATGCAGTACTGACGCAAAAACCCACCCAAGGCTATGCACAGAAACACCCACACAAACACTCCTGCAGTCAGGTGGTCTCTAAAGCTTGGAGCTGAGTGGGAAAGCCCAGATGCTCCCTCTGCTTTATATTACATATATGCTGAATCGAACGGTTTCACTTGTCTGTGTTGGGACTGAGGTAGTGGTAAACATCACCACATATCACTTGCCACTTTAATAAAGACTACATAAAAATTTCTTTCCATTTGCTTATATGCTCTGTTGGAATAGACGAGATTTTAATGACTATGTGGAATAATTGATGAGGATACTGAGAGCTGGGCCAGTGGGGGAAGGGTCTTATTCGGTTTTAATATGAGAGCTCATTCATTCACTGTTTTCCCCCCTCACACATGAGATGGATTACATAGACATCCACCCTCACCTCTCCCTCCTTCTCCCAACGGAGAACGAAACACTGGATACGCCAACCAGTCGCCTGCCCCCTGTCCATGAGGGGATCAGAAGATATTTATGGGTTGATGCAAGCCTTCAGGGCCCTCATGCAGGCCCCTGTCATCAAAGAGTGATTTCAGTCTCACTACACCACCCCTCCATGCCCCAAGAGACCACTGCAACACCTGCCCCCCACTAGTGGATGCACAAGCGCCTCCACCCACCAACAAAAATACATACACCAGCGAAACCACACAGGTTTATACTTACAATGATGCTTTAAAATAATGATCTAAACACCCTATTTTATAAGATTGCCATTATGCCAGTACAGTCTGTGTGCGCTCTTCATCTTTATTCTCAGTGTGACATTAGACAGATATAAATGAGAAGCTTGAATGAACACCAAGTGAGGTGGGTGTGGACTGCAATCTGTGCTGGACAACCGTGACGGTTACGCCTGACAGAACCGGAGTAAACACATGTAATAGGGTCACAAGTGATGGGCTCATTTTGGTTGTCCAATTAGCAAAAACAATAGCTCAACATGGAATCTGCAAACCAATAAGTTGTCAAAAAAACATCAAATTACTTTATTCTTTGATTTTCATCCATTCATAGAAAGCAGCTATATTTTTAACTTAGTAGTAGTGGTGGTAGTACGAGTTAAAATTTCATTATTATAGAAGTTAATGGTTATTATTTAAAAAGTTACTAAGTATTACAATTAAAACTGTTATATAACTAACTATTAAAACTGAGCTATTTCTCCAACTTTGTGGTTCTGTTCATGGTATCAGGGTGGTGAGTTTTAAATAAATATTTCTGTTAAAATAGTAACCTGTGCATCTTTCTTTGTGGCGTTTGGACATTACCTCACTTAGAGCAATTACACGTCCACACTCAATTGACAAGCTTTCAATTACGTTCATCCAAGTGTGAACGTGCTTCTTCAGTCAATCTGATATTGTAAATCAGCAGCTGAAAGAAAGGTTATCCAATTAGTAACTGACTTACACAATGTAACAGAGAGAAAGGGCAAAGCTGGACATCGTCCAGACTGTGACGGTTCCCTCCGGCGGGACAGGAGCTTGACTTTGAATGCCCTACTGAATGCACAGGGCAACTTGGCTGTGTTCCAGGTTGTGGAGGATGTTTGTGACATCCGAGCATATGAAACTCACAAGTCTGCAAATATTATTTTTTCCTCTGCTGTACATTGCAACATAGATAATGAATAGATAGATAGATAGATAGATAGATAGATAGATAGATAGATAGATAGATAGATAGATAGATAGATAGATGTCCTACACCAAGGCAAAAACACTGCCAAGGTCAAAACCTCTAAAGCTAGTGAGGCCGGTGTCTGCCAGTCCCTGGCAGGTGAGTGTCTCATTTGCACCTCTCTTACTGTGGTGTTCTGCAGGGATGTGCTTCTGTCTGAACCTGCAGCACCATTTGTGAGAAGACTGTTTTGTATCTATCTGAAAGAACAGGCACAGACGCAAACATACTTAACCTGTCCATGTCTATGCTGAAGAACAGGCATAACATTATTTTAGACCATTCTTTTGTCAGACTTAAATATCAAATGTTTATACTTTTTAATCAGGCACCATGAATGCTCTAAATTATAAAATTATAAAAAAAAAAAAAAATTCTAACTTAATACCATCATTTAAAAAAAAAAAAAAAATTGTTTTTGGTAATGATACACAAGACCAGGAAGGCAGGTTTGTATTAGGAGGGCAGTAGGTTTCCTGCATGAGAGATGCTGATGAGAGGAGTCTGAACACATCCTCTAAATAGCTTCTAAGTGCAGCCCCTCCTTCCTGCCTCCATTAGGAGGTTTGTGTGGTCAATAGGTTTTGTTGATCTCCCAGGACCCTCATATTGATTTTACTAGAGCAAGGAAAGGCAGATATGCTAGCTGGGTGATGGATAACCAATGCTGAAAACCTTTAGATATGATTTACATACATGCAGATATACAGTACAGCAGCTGGATGAAGTACTTTGTAATCAGAAACCAATATTGGTTACCATCTATCTACAATATTGGAAGCAAAATTGACACAATTTTAAGCAGGGAGTCTTTGGCCTGCAAAGCTTAATGAAATCACAGTAAAACAACACAGACAAGTACATTTTGTTATAATTTTATATAAAAAAGGCTATATAGAGCATTTCAGTTTCACATCGACATACCTCTCCATTTACAGTAACAAAGCAAAGGAAGCATATATTCACACTTCACTCTTAGGCAGGAAACAAGAATAAGGTACCTCAACATCATCAGGCAAATTACTGTCATTTTTGAAGATTTTTGAATACCTTTACACACAATCCTTGTGTCACTGAATATTGCAACAGTAGTGGGAAAATGCAAGGAGAAAAGAGGGAGGCAAGGGAGCGCTTCTCTAGCCACAGACAAAACACAGACCAGAAACAAAGGGGAAGGACAAAAAGAGAGGATTAACGTAAAGGATTCCCGACAACAACATACTCTCAAAAAGCAACCACTGGCAACCACACAGGACGACTACAGAGGTGCGGCCGCCTGCGGAGCTGAGGACCCCGGTAAGAGTTTCACACAGGAAGCAGCTGCAGGCGGCACTTAAGAATCATTCTCTTCTGGTGAGTGGGTCCAGCACACAAACTCTTCACTGTAAAAAGAGTTGCACTGGACTCTTGCTAAATCTAAATATATTTTCATATATTTATATATATATATATATATATATATATTTATTAACAGTAAGTAGTTGTTTAATCTTTTCTCTTTTTTTAATTGTCATCACAAAAACACTTGAACCAAAATGATTACAGTTAAATGTGCTAATGTGTTACATATTTTTGAATGAGTGACTGCTAAGTAACTGTTACCATAGATTTATTGCTTTGTACATTGAATATGGTTATTACCTGCTGCTAGGACTATACCAGCCCTTTTCACAGGTTCTCCCTTGTTATCTTAATGGAAACTTTTTGCCCCATCCCAGCTAAAATCCCACACTACAGGTTACCTTTGGTTAATTGTGCAAAGAAATGGACACAACAGTAACAGTTTAGTAAAGTAAATCAATACAGTCAAAGTAAAATAAAAAAATAAAATAAAAAACATTTGTAAAAATGAAAACAGTTTTGACCCATGCATAACTAACATTCACAGATGTCAAAATGGCATGGAGTTAAAACGATGGCATGGAAATTAAGGAGTCTATAGCCTTGACACCCTGTGCTTTTGCTTTTTGTAGCTCTTGCAATTCCAATTATCTAAAATCGAACCCCTTCCCAAGTTTCATCTATTACACCAAACACCAAATTAAACAGCACCATCCAAAAAATATATATATATATACGGATACGACTGAAACAGCCTGCTGAGTTTGAGAAACACTTTTGTTGCTTTTATTTCATCATCTAAAAAACTGTGCTTTTTCTCTGCAGTGTCAAAGACCAAAGTCCTCTTTAATCTCTCAAAACCGTGACTTCTACGATGGACGAGTAACACATCATGAGGTATAAACAAATTCACTTTGTTGTGCTGTTAAATGACATTGTACAGCTCTCTCAGTGCAATCAGAAAAAAGACAGTGGAAACCAGTTGCTTGGTTGGAATTCTCTACAGCAGTAATTCTCCATGAATGACTCCAGAGCCTCGGTTCTGGAAGCCGGTTGCCTGACTAACTCTACAGGCTTCTCTATGTAGCAAAGGCTCGGAATAATGGGGTGAAAAACTTGGTTTCACAATATTACACATGATTGCACTTGAAATAACGTTACTCTGTTTTAATACATACAACATTTACAGTCTGCCAATTTTGATATGTAATATCTCCTTTGTATAATTGACTCATTTAAATTCATATTTAAATGTAGGATTTGATCATTTAAATTTGTGCAAACATACAACAATTTTTAGGTTTTTTACATGTTAATTGATCATCTTTTTTCAGAACTCACAGACACTACAAAATCTACAGTGTGGGCATTTTTTTTTTTTATCCTGTGCTGTATGTAAAGTGGCTCCAAAATGTATCTGGATGCTTAAGTTGCACTTCAAAATGTAGAAATGTCATTGCATTAGATTAGATAACAAAAACGCTACTTTTTTAAAGCTAAACATTTTACAAAAACAAGTTTGTTATATTAGATTATATAACGATATATCATATTTATATTATTTTATATATTTTAATATATAGCTACATACATAGATTTTTTCATTTCAAAATGAGGACACTTCATACACCCACTAAAGAAAAGCACAGAAAGACAAATTGCAGATGTGTTGCAGATTGCACTTGCATTTTGTTATTTAATGCAATGGAATTTATACATTTTCAGTTGTGACTAGGGTCCGAGTGCATCCAAATACTTTTTTGTGCCACGTAATGTTTATGTATAGCTGTGTGCATCGTGTGTGTGTGTGTGTGTGTGATAGTGTGTATTTGCGAGGTCTAGGAGTAATCCCCACCCTGCCTGTATCCGTAACCCCCTTCCTCCACACCTTCCTGTACATACTCCTCTCGTTTATCCCATCCTTCTGCCCATCCGCCGTTCAACTGCGTAGTGGCACCATAGGTCTTGGCTGGACCTCCCAGGGCACCGTAGCTCTGGGTGATGTCCCCCGTTTCCTCAGCTAGCTCATCTTCATCAATGAAGCCACACTTTTCTTCACTGGTCTGTTCTGGATCTGCCCATGGCTGCTTCTCCCCCGAGGCGAAGATGCCATAGAAGATTACACCGCCATAATGCACCAGGGAAGCGATAAGAAACACATACTGCCACTCTTCTCGGCTCTGAAAGGAAGAAAGAGTTGTCAGGAATTCATTGACATAAAGAAACTCCTGGGAGCTTCAAGAATAACGCATGAAATAAACATAGGCTTAATGCTGATAAATCTGAGCACTTTTGGCAATGAATAACAAGTAGGCAGAGAGACCTGAAAATCTGTAACATGAAATCATTTAAAATCACAAAAAAAATATATATATATGTATATATATATATATATATTTCAGGTATAATAATACATCAGGTTTGGAACAACAAACAAACAAAATCAAGACAACAAATCTGCTGTGATTCTCAAATTACCTTCTAATCCACCACAGGGCAACTAAACATCATTCATTCAAGTTAAGATCCATCCAATCCAAATATATAGTACTGAACGTCTAGAATGCAAAAGAAAATCCTGAAAATCTAAGGTGTCTTACCTTGTGTTTGGTCATGGCTCCCACAATAAGAGGGCACACCATTCCTGACAGAGTTCCCACTCCATTAGAGATTCCCATGAGGATACTGGCATAGCGAGGAGCGATGTCTAAATGATTGACATTGAAACCTGATGGGCAATAAACGTATACATCACATTAACATCAGACAAAATTGAAATAACTGTAAAAGATTACACTTTTTTCTGTTTTTGGCACTGAATTAATTACAACAAACCATAAAAAAAAAAAAAGAAGCATTTTCATTAATTCTAATTAAATAAACATTAAAAAACTTTATATATATATATATATATATATATATATATTAAAAACAAAACTTATTTCTGCATTTTTTGTTTATGTTGAAGTGCTAAAATAACGATTCAATTAAAAATAAATTGAATAAACTAAAATTACAAACTAAAACTTAATAAAAACTACTACAAAAAAATGAAAAAGAAAACTAATGAAACCTAAACCAAAATGACTAAAACTTAAACTAAAATACAAATAAAATCTAGTTTAAACTATTAACAAAAACTAAAATAACACTGCAACAAACCACATTACAGAATGACATTTTCAAACTACTGCATTCCTCTTGTATAATCTGCACATTTCGGTTCTGCATCAAGAGTGCACGTTTTTCTGTATTTCTAACATGATGTTGGAGATTCAGACTAAAAATAGAAAGAGCAGCCATCTTGTAGAGCGGATGAGTCTCTAGCCCCTCCCTTACTGAGTGCTCTGTCTAGATGTGCTGCCTGTGAGGCTGCTCTCAAGGGACAGTGTGTATGAATTATTTAAAAAGTCCAGCGGAACGACTTATTCCTTCCAAGCTGCAGCGGAGGAAGACCGTTTTTGAGTGATAAAAGGAGAACATGCTATTTTGTCAGAAATAAGCCATTATTTGCAGTGTTGCCTGGCTATGGATGGTTGCTTTTTATTTTACTGCTTTTTCTTGTCATTGTTGTGTATGAAAGGTTTGCAAGGCAAAATGTTAAATCAGACATATTGTTTCCCCAAAGACTTGCCTGATATTGCAAATCCACTGAAGCCGACAGCCAACACAAGAAATGAAATGGCCACTCCTTTACTATGTGAGTAACCAACCACCAACAATAGAGTGGCCTCCATCCCAAAGCCTGTGAAAGATAAACACAAGTGGATAGTCAACAAACTAAGCTAAAATAGACAATAATATGATTATTACTACAACTATTAACATTTAGCATCTCATTCGTTCCTTTAAAAATCCTAGCTTACACGGATTTAACCAGAATTCAGTCATATAGGAGCTGTATCATTCCTTCTAGTTCTTGTCCATAGTGTTCTTGCGGTAGGTTGCACTCACCTCCACAGTTCATGATCTTCCGAACCGTCGTAGTAGACAGGATGTTTTTGCTACGGAGGAAATCGGCTAACTGTCCCCCAATGGGTACGATAATGGTCATCACCAGATGGGGCAGGGCTGACAGCATGCCAACCTGAATAAGACAGCAGCCGTCAGGCTCAGAAGGATCTTATTGAAAACACACTGCAGAATGAATGCATTAGCCATTGACCAATGTTAGTTGATATTGTGGAATTTTAGGATGTAGTTGAACCACAGAAAAGAGAAAAGGGTCCAATTTAATAAAATAAAATATTTGACTTAATTACAATAGATAAATCTGATAAATAAATGTCTTCCAAAAAATCAACCAAACTGACATGCAACATTCACCCTTAGTGTGTTAATACTGTAACTAGATGTAAAGACATGATTGAAGGTTTAACTGTAGGAGGTGAGAAAACAAGAGCAAAATGAGATGCGAGCACAGACTTAAATCACCAATAAGTGATTAATGAATTATTCATTATGAACTATTCACAATGAATAATTCATCAACCTATTTCAGACCTTAGGGAATGACAAAGGTCACCCATTTACAGATGCACTCTGGAATTATAGACAAAAATCATATGCGACTTAGACACCAAGGCTAGCCATTTTGACCCAAATTTTTAATAATTCTCCAGTTTGTATAAAACAAATACCAATTTAAATGCATGCAATATGAAAGGTAAACTGAAATTACCTTGCTAATCTCAAAGCCAAACACCTCCTCGAAGTATGCAGGCTGGCTGATGAGCAGCAAGTAGAAGGTCCAACTCCTGCAGAAGTTGGCCACAATGATTGCATAGACAGGCATGGATGTGAAAAACTGCCTCCAAGGTGTCTTGAATTTCTGTAAGAGAAAGGAGTATTGCAACACGTGGAGGGAATTACACGTGGGGAGTACGGATGTTCCCTGAGAGCACATGGCATTTACACCAAAGAAGACCAAGGACCAGAGAAATGCACACTGAGACAAAATGGCTAACTAATTTTGTCAAATTATAACATAAATATTTATATAAAACAAGACCTTTCTGATAGGCCTTTGCTGGTACTTTCAACTTACAGATTTCATTAGATGTCCTCATATAACACCATGGCAACAAAATGACCCTTTACTGACCCGTAGTGACACTACAAATATTGTCCTCTACCTCAAAATTATGCCAAATATTTAAAAAATAAGTATATGCATAAAAGTTTGATCACCAAAGAAATGTGCCTGTTATCTTTTCATTTTTCAAGGCATCCTGACAAAATTTGCTCTGTGCTTTGATTTACCCTCTATAAAATCACAAATTATTGAAATTAAGCTTTACACTTTTAAATTACAGCAATGATTTGTTCACAGTAACTGCAAATGGAGTGAGAGAATGAGGGCTTTGTCTCAGCTTTTAATCTTAAAGTTGATATGAAAGGAAAATTCACCCTATGTATTTTCTAAATGAATACAATATATCTTATTGTGAACAGTACTTCTGTGCATGTTTCATTTTTTAAATTTACTTTGTAATGTATAATCAAAATGCCGTAACTGGGCCTTCCGGTCAAAATGACAGACTTCTCTTTGGTGACACACGAAGGACTTCTCCAATCATTTAGTCCCCTTAAACTGCAAGCCTGTGTTTAGCTGCATCACTTTTGAAAGCAACCCACATTTCAAAATCCAATCAACAACAGATGCATAGAACCAAGTCCCAAGTCTTTTTTGATAATCTGTTACACTTAGACGTACGTCACAATACAGAACAAAATATCTGTTGCTACTTCTATTTCATCGTGACTTTAAGAAAGTTACAAAAATTCTCCCATCTTTTGTGTCAATTATTAGCCAAGAGAAATGCACTCTTTGTATAACGCACAATTTGCTCTGAACTCTTAAACTGTACAACCTTCCAAGCCACAACCATAGTATAAGTGAAGTAGATTTGTGTCAATAAGCAATAAATGGGCATTAGAATTATAGATAATTATAGAGTGGTCCTTAATTATAGGTTTGCATGAGAGGGGATATTATGCCATTAGTCAAAACATCTCTTAAAAGAGGACCTGAATCCAACAATCAAGCCTTTTTTTCTGTGCTATCCAACCCCATTATATTCTGAGATTACACATATCCAGCCAAAAGAGTGGAGCAAGATTATGTTTGCGGTCACTCACGTCAGAAGGACCTAGCAGCTTAGCGCTCTCGCCGATACTCTCCTCAATGTAGCAGCGTTCTTCAGCCGTGATGGTGGGATGTTCAGCTGGGCTCTCATATGACACTAAGATCCAGAATATATACCAGAACATCCCAAAACAGCCTAAAAGGAAACAAACAATTCTTAGACGTTGGGTCTTAAAACAAAACTTCACAAAAGAAGCAGACTGACTGAAAACTCTTCATATAACTAAATGGATTACAATTCATTGCTTTCCAGAGAGGACATGCCAATTCTTGGCACAGTGACAAACAGATTCAGTGTCAGCACAGAGGATAGACACATGGCAGCATCAGAGGAAAAATCAATACCCAGCATCGGTGTTAATCCATACTACACTCACTAAAATACACTCATCAAGACCGTTAAGCACACTCACGCAATGACGGTTTACACCATAACCATGGCTCACACGGTACACACAAAAAACTCTCTTACCATAGACATAGAAAACCGATGACCAGCCTGTGTACTGCACCAAGATCCCAGCCAAAGGCATGGCAATGACCGCTCCAGCATAGGAACCTACAGAAGAGGAGTTTAAATTGGGAATAGCTATAAAGGACATCTCTGAAATAAATTGTCTTTAAACAAAAAAAGAAGATTTCCGAATGCCTCAAAACCACTTGCAGAATATGCATTAAAACAACACAGGAAAATCCAGTTCATGCATAAATAATGTTTCCTAGAATTCTTGAGGATAAACAACAAATGTATCTTTAAATTTTAACATGCACACAATAATGAGGCACCAAGGTAGCAACAAAACATATAATGGCATTGGTTTTCTTTATTACTCACGAATCTACTATTTTGCTTTAACGAGAATAAAGATTACCACAGAAGGAGGTTGTGGCTAGACGGCTTCTTTCCAGTGGGGGAGCCCATTTACTCCAGATCCCATGACAGGCTGGGTAGGTCACACCCTAGAAAAACAATAATAATACACATCAGTTCTATATCACAAAGAAGTGTGACAATTTTTCAAATCACAATAAAATCTTAAGCAGTAGTTAAAGTTACATCTAATAAATGCAAATTAATATTTACAAAAATAATAGAATAATATAGATTGTTGGCGTGATGGAAGTAATCTAGTTGTCTATTTCACACACACACACATTATTAGCGCCTCTAAAGATCAATATAGCTGTGCTAAAGACAACGCCCGGGTTATTACTCTCACAGAAATATCCTCAGGCCACAAACGATTGTTACAGGGCTTTGGGCTTTTCCCAGGAATAATTCCTACAAATGTTTTTCTTCTTCTTCTTCTTTCTTTCTTTTAGAAATTATCTACCAAATGCAAGAGCCCAAATGTTAGATATGAACCTATAAAGAGTTATGATATTAGATCGTTATTAGCAAACAAGCATTTAAAATGAGAGAAAATCGTACTCTCCTACCTCGACAAGCCCTTGTAATATCCTGACGAATATGACGCAGCCATAGTGAACACGTGCAGCTGAGGGGATGAACATGTTCAATATGGATGTGAGGAGAATGGCTGCGCCAAAAACCCTGAATAACAGATGGAAACACGGCTGAATTATTGACCATTATGTTATAAAATTGGGGGAAACAAGTCATTTGTGTGAAAATGTAAGTTGTATGTAATTATTTCCCGAGTTTCAGCTACGTGTTATTTCAGTTGCCGCGCTAACATTTTAGTTAGACATGTTCTTTATCGCTGAGAGAAAACATTCCAAGAATTTCTTCACACACACACACACATGTTCGTTTATGTGAAAAGTGGGGACATCCCATAGGTGTAATGGTTTTTATACTGTACTTACTGTATGTGCTATTGCCCTACACCAACCCTACACCTAAACCTACTCCTTACAGGAGACTGTGCATATCAAAAAAACTCATTCTGAGTGATTTATAAACGTTTTGAAAAGTGGGGACATGGGTCAATGTCCTGAAAAGTCACCTTCATCTTGTAATACCTATGTCATACCTTTGTCATTATACAAATTTATGTCCTGACTTCTCACAAAAACGCGCACGCACGCACACACACACACACACACACACACACACACACACACTATTACAACCAATATATAACATACAATTCAAATATCTGCTTCCTGTTCTTAAGAAAAAACAGCAACAGGGTCGTTGCCTTTGGTGATGCCAGCACTGCCACAGAGGAAATATGGCCTTCCATTTATTTCCAATTTTCCTCCCGTGTTGTAGAGCAGGAGACCCCTCACCTCTCTCCCACCGGCACGCGCTAATCGGATTGAGGGAGTTCTCCAGCACGAGACTCGCTGATTCTATTAGATCTCAATCACGCCGACCAATAGCCCAAATATGAACTGTGAACTGTTGAATAATTTCTGCAACGACAATTAAGTCAAATATTTGACGTAGCTTATAGCCTACTGAGTTAACAGCACTATAGCCTAAAATTGCACAGCATTTTAGTTTGATAACGTTCATTTATTGTTGGCCAGCCGTCAAAAAAAGATTCTTTAGTGAGCACAAATTGTGTGAACATATTTCCAGCAACCGACATGGCAGTTTTATTTTTGATAAATTGTTGTGTGATAGATGAGGTACGGCCAAACCCTCTGGCAACATGTCCGGGGCTGGTTGCCATGCCCCCCTCATTGAGCAGATTAGACACGCTTCCCCCGGGATCTCATTAACAGGTGGAGAATGCCCCACAGACCCGCTCCCACAGTCTAATCCTACAACTCACACGACGGGTCAGCGTTCACTCTGCCACTCACACAACACTGGAAACACAAGCAGGCCGATGAACCATAGCAATGAACTCTCTCTCTCTCTCTGTTTCTGCCTGTCTGCAGTGCTGATTTATTTGTTTGATTTCCTTTCCCCCTTGAACGCTTCAATAAAAATAGTATTCTTAAGGTTTGTTTTATTAAGAATGATAAAACCACAACAGCGATGTCTCATATGCCGTCTTTGAAACTGATCATGGCTTCGTTTCTCAAAAGCATTGTAAGCTTAAGTAGCCTACATCGCAGACCAATTGAAACCGAATGGCGCTACGATCAATTTAGGCTTACGATGTTTTTGGGAGAAGAAGCCCATGGCCTTCAAATAACAACGTGAGAAGCAAGTTAGTAGGATGCTTTGGACGTTTCCCAAAATATCTCTTTTGTTCGTTTTTCTGACAAAATAAACTCAGTATAAACTGTAATAATGCATACAAAATTATGTAGCCAAGAGTCTTTGCAAACTAAATAAATAAGACTGGGTTGAACGTCTGCTAAATTAGCTCCTCCCATCACCCCCTTTTCTTCCAGTGGCAGGTACAGTTCTATTCGCCGATATGAATAATCATCACTTGTATAATACAGCATGGTTCGCCAAGTGTGTAGAGCTGTGTAGAGCTCAAACCAAATATTTGCAGCTTTGCAGCTCGAATTTGGAAGTGCTAATTCGGTCGTGACTATCATTGTAATCATGCGCTATATGATTTTTAATTATTTCAAATATTTATTATCGTCTTACATGGCCTCCTCCTTAAATCTCCTTGTACATTAAATAATACATTCAACATCTCAGAAAGAGAACACGAAGTTGAATTTTTGACGAACACTTGGAGATGCTGGTGAGTTTCTCCAGTAGGCTATGCCCATTTGAACTTGCCAGCCCCTGTAACAGTAAGCGATTCACCTGCAGGTTTGGAAATAATTTAGGACGTAAGCTGCAGATGTTTTATAGTCTATTTTATAAGACTCGGTTTGCAGCGTTTCTGACAAAAAATAGCAAAAAACAAAACAAAACAAAAAACATCAAAATCTGTCATCCGTAAGAAACTAAAATAACGCCTATACTAGCCTATAATTAATAACACAAAATATTATTATATAATATATATATATATATATTTTTTTTTTATTTAGGCCTACTTAATGTTCTTTCGTTAACATTAGGTAGGCCTATATTATCTATAAGGTACTATTTTTTATTCCTATTATATTTGGAAATTCTATAAACCAAATAGGATTTAAAGGAGATTATTTATTGTTGCATTATGAGCTAACAACAACAACAATAATAATCATCATAATCTGAATAAATAAATAAACTATTAAATTCAGGGCTTTACCTGTTTGCCGCCAATCTAGATGAAATGTATCCTCCGGGAATTTGCGTCACAATATAACCCCAGAAAAATGAGCCATGAATCATTCCAACTGTTTCCGGGTCCCAGTTGAATTTTGCCTTCTAATGGAGAAAAACAGAAAATATCAGGTTGCTAATCCTATCTGTAAAAGGCTAGGGACAATTGAAAATGTGAATGCACACGTTTCCATAGACCTCTATTAAGGTTAAAATATAATATTGGCTATAATAATATAAATTCGATATTTAAGGGCAAAAATGTTAACTTTTATTTTTCAGAACAATAGCAAACAAAATATATATTGATTATTGTGCAGGAAAAAAAATGAAATGACAAGCGCGCAGGATTACTTTCCAGCTGAAGAGTTAATCAATTTGAGGCCGATGACATTCAAGTAACCAAGGTCAATTTTTTTTTGCATGAGTGGCCTACTTGTTTTCAATATTTTCCAAGCTACAGTGGGATCCACTAAGCTTCTCTCAAACAAACACAAGTCAGTGTGCTTTTAAATTCTCTCCTTTTCATTTTCCATGAATTGTGCAGTTTCCAGACGAAGTGTAGCCAGTGTGCATGTGTGTGCACGCTCGTGAGGGGTGTGTCACGAAGCTGACGCGAACGCATAAAATCCAAGCGCTCCTCGCGCACAAACCTCTTTGATGATGATCTTCCCGTTCAGGTGAATGGTGCTGTTGTTCACCATGCCCACTATGGCCACGCCTAAGTTGCACCGAATACCGAAGGAGATGCAGAACCCGAGGCCGCTCATTATGGCGATGATGTAGCGGCGCGGAAGTCCAAAGCACGTGCAGTCGCACAAAGGTGGCTTTTTCTCCTTGGGCTGAGCAGGCCGTCCATCCTCGGTCAGTTCGATGTTCTCGCCAGGTTTTTGTCGCCTTTCTAACACTCTGCATCAGTCAGAAGAGAACCGTCAGACTTCTTGTAAAACACTAACAGCATAACGACTACAGTACAGTCCACCTTTATTACTTAAGACAATAATATTTAGTTAGGAACAAACGAATCAAGATTTTATTTTAACAAATAATTCAATTTGCATTCCCCACCAGTAGCTTGCTCTAAGTTGCACGGACAGATTTAGACAATGGTCATTAAAATGGCCTACAGAATTTTTTATTTATTTTTATTTTTTCAACGCAAGGATTTTTATGTAAAGTCCACATAGGCTTCGTGTGCTGCTGTAAAGCGCACTGTACCGCATTGCAGCATTCCCTTCACCTTCACCTTATTTACATTCACACAGGCTTAAGGTCCACTGATATTCACGAACTTTACTGACATTTTAATATTATTATTCCAAAGCCATAAGGAGAGTTATTTGCGTACAGTTATTTATAATCAAAATACATATTGTGTTGAGACTAATAGCTTAATGTGCATCAAAATGTAGCTTATATATTTTTATTACAAAAATAACAAATTTCATTTCAGGCAAGTGCGACGGGAGTAAAATACATTTTATTTTGTGATCTTTTGTATATGTAAAATGCATAAAACGCACATTAAGTGCACTATAATTGTCAATTCAGTTTTTTTAAATCTAAGAAAACAAATAAGAGACAATGTCCCAATATTTTGGAAAAGACTTCAAAATGACTATAAGCAAACGAAAAAAATGAAAAGATGAGGAGACACATTTATTAAAAGTAGTACTCGGGGAAAAGGGTATTTCAATTTCGAAAGAACAATTCGTTCAGATGGTCGAGACGGTGGATTATTATTATTATTTTTTTTTTTACTCATCTAATAAATTTCAAAGATTTTTTACGAGACACAAAAAATGACTCGATATAAATGAGCATCAAATCAACGAAATAATTATGTATAACCCGATTTTATTTTATTTTTTTCATGTGATTTAAATCGTGATCTTTTTTGCAGGTATATGGGAATACGCGAATGGTCTCTAAAAAAGAAGCTGCACTCAAGGGAATCCTCTAATTGCACGATTACTATTCAGTCGTAAATGCATTTTAGTCGCCGGATTACAATGGCAACCTTCAAAGATAGGAAAACTCGCGTGCTTCATCCCCTCCTCCCAAGATTATGCAGAATTACATAATTTTCTTCACGTCTCCATGAGGCGTGACGCCAAAACCGACTGGGGAAACTCGTTACTGGATAGACTAAACTCGCTGCAAATGTGTGATTTTTCTGTTCTGATATAGCAATAGTGTATGTATCCATTTAGCCACAGCACACGCACAAATGTATTATTTAAAATGAATGATTCAATTTTATAATGTTAAAATATCTTACTTGTACAAGTGTCCCAGTGTCTTCCCCGCTAGTTGTTTCAGCCCCTCTTTGCTGGGCTTAAAACCAGGCTCTTTCGGAGTCTCCATGTCCAAATGTGATAATCCCTCGTTTTTTCCCGGTAATGTTAAAGTACCATGTCACAGTGTGAGGTGACAGAGCATACCGGACCGATACCCAGCGGATCAAGGATTCAGTAAAACAGATGAGGAAAATTCACGACGGTGTTCACAGAGCGAAGGGGGGAAAAAAAAATCCGCCTACACAAGAGAGGTCTGAGAAGTGGTCTGGCTCTGTCTACTCATAATTATAAACTCATAAACTGCCCCGCGCGCGATAAGAGCACGCGATGCCATCTCAGATTTGAGTCAACCGATTAATGTTCGCTTCAAATCGACGGAGTAAAAAAAAAACGGATTTAAAAAACGACGTATGGTTAATTAAGAAGGGGAAAAAAAACATGAAAAGCACTGTCACTTCTTCGATGCGGAGTGCCAGTGAAGTAGCTTTAGGAGGAATGTGAGTGGCGTTCAGCACCAAGGTCAGCGACAGTCTCGCCGCGACTCCTTCGCCAACTAGCGCTGGATCACTCCCGCCAGAGTGCCACTGCTTTGGGAGGGGTTAGAGAGGGCGGACAATCTTCACATTCCATTCATATTTTCTCTGATTTTGTCTTCAAATGATCTGAATTATGCTCCACGTGCGACAAATGATGTTTTTCTGTGCGTATATGAAGGGCACGTGACCTGACATGTTCAAGTTTCTACATTTGTGCTTTTATGCCTATTGCTTGATTTCCATCAAAGGCCGTGCTAGCCTCCTGGGGGCGGTGCTATGGAAACCGAACGAGGGGTGTTTCCCCCTCCAAGTGCGTTTGCTGGTGTGAAGGAAAGCGTATTAATAATTCATACATACCTCGCAGTCCCCCTCCCTCTTCTCTGTCCTTCATAGCAAAAAATAAATAAATAAAAACTGCTGTTGTATCATCTGCAGGAAACACGTATGTCGAATTCGAAGCCAGTACAGTCCAGATGCAAGCTAATTTTTATTCAAGTCAGTTTTTAGGTTGAGGATAATAAAGGGGGTAAGCTGTAGGCGATAATTTTTACACTATCGTATTTATTATTTTAACATTCTGTTAATTCACAGACCTCTTTGTAGGAGAGTAACTCTGCGTTCTTGAAGGCTGCACACAACAGGTAGTCGAGAGCGCGCTTAGTGAAGCGCACGCGCCATCTTGCGTTCATTTACAGTATTTGCAGAGGACGCCCAACAAGTGCTAAACACGTGTAGTATACTTAAATCACTTTATTTTGGCACGTTCTCGCTTTTATAAGATTGATTCATGATTATTCATAAACTTACTTTTTTCACACGGTTTCATGCAACTCATTCTGTAAACATTTGTAAACCAAATAAATAAGACGACCAAAAAACAATATACACAGGTGTTGTATGACATTATGACAGTAATTAAGGCAAATGCACGTGTGACCTTCTCATCTAAACACAAAGATATCCTAAACTAAGTGAATAACTTTTTAAAATATATTTTTTTTTATCATGAATAGACTGTCACATTTAACTTGCATATATTATGCATTGTTTTGGATACAACTTTGTATACAAATATAGCAACACAATTTTCAGAAAATTTCTGTAAACTGTATTTGTATTATCCATAAAAGATTGATGAATTACAGCAAAAATCACTTGACAGGCTAAAAATACATATATGTAGAGAATTTATAACATTTGTGAAATGAAAAGGTATGGCTCACAAAACGCGTAGTTAAATTGATAAGACACTTTAAAAACAGACAGACTCTTGGGACATAATATCAAGACGTTTGCTTGTTTTCAAACATGTGGAGTCCCTATAGGAGAATGATTGGCGCTGAGTTCATAGTGTTCATCAACAGTGCTACAGAAAGTATTATCCAAACATCTGAAATGTTGATGGGGCAGCTCAAAATGTTTGAACCAAATCTCTTTGCACCAGGTTAGTAATACAGCAGAGTTCACTTGTTTCAAAACTGTGATCTTATTATTTGCATGTATACACCATTAGAGGCCATTTCTTGGTCTTGACATGTATAGGAATATCCGAAAGTCTGTTTCACTGAATTAATTTGGCCCAGCACTACCGTATAATCAAATTAAGTTATCAAAGTCCCCGATTCATGGGGAGCTGATCACAAAAATCCAAATTAATCCAGTTAAGTGCATTTGTGCAGAAATTAGTTACAGAGAAACAGCATAATGAAAAAGACTAGTGTTCTCCTAATCACGGTTACAGATGAGTGCCTCAGATAAGTGATACGTGCAAACCTTGACAACTCTTGCAGAACAAGGTGATGAATAATGGCTTGAGTTTCTGATTTTTGAAGTATCAGACAACATATAGCAAGTCATTATAGAGCTTAATCTGGTAAAACCAATCCTTTCAACCAGATAATAAATCGGTTATATGATAACTCTGAAGCAATAAATATCCTTCAAGAAAACCAACAATAGTAACAATAATAATAAAAAATCATTACATTGTAATATGACACAGAACAACATGTGTGGGTGACAAGGTACCAGCATTAATTAAAAATAACAATAATAAAATATAAATATTATGTGAAACAATATAATACAAGCACTACAGAAATGATGACATTGTTTGATAGTTATTCAGCTATCAGTGTGTTTCATAAGAGAAAATATCCACTGTGGTATCCACGGGACAACAACATATTAACTGTTAAACCTCACATGCCCACAAAAAAATCTGGGGGAAAAAAAACAAAATACACTGTCTACATGTACCTCTTTCACAGCCAGACATACAGGGCAAAACATGCTGATTATGTCTTCAAAAAATATAACAGCAACAAGCTGGACAGACATAAAAGCTTATTGCCTTCTAAAACATTTTCAGTCTTTTAATGGTCATAAATGATTATTCAGAAGTTGAATTCACAGCAGCTTGCTTCGAAGGCAACCTGAGGAACAGCAGGCCACATTCCAGAGGGTTTGCAGCTGAAATTTCTGTGATCTGTCTCCAAGCCTTTCTCCTTTGCAAAAGTGCAGTTATATAAGTGCACTCCAGACATTTGAGAGAAACAGAGGAAAGTGGCAATATTTTCACACTAACCTCAAAGCAGAAAAGAGACCGTTAGGCGTGTAGGTCTTTATAAAAGTTCTGGCAGTTGTCTGGATGTGGGTAGGCAGTTTTTTTTTTTGCAATAAATGTATGAAGGTTTCCCCAAAGATTCGATTCCTCCATGCTTTGCAATGTATAGTACATGTGAGTAGTCCTGAGGGTTCAGGGATATTCAAATACTTTCAGAAAGCACCTGGTATTTACTTGGACTAGAGGGCAGCAGTGAGGCCGTTTCTGTGGACAGGCAGTAACTCTGGCTCAGCTGCATCTTGAGTTTCTCCACTTCGTAGTTGTGCAGGTATTCCTGAACCAGAAAGCGTTCACGCTTTATACGGGCCTTTACTTCTGTCGGCACATCTGGAATCAGCCACGCCACAAAGAATTTCACCACAAATACAACGTGCTGAGAAAGAGGAAACAGAGGAACAGTCATCATGTGTTCAAAGAACCAAATTTCCACATCTAAGTTTGTCAAATAGTAACTAAATGCTTAGCTAATACTTATGTCTTTCCATTGTTCCTGTATTTAGACTTCAGATGCTACAAGCAATGCTCATGACAAAGTTTTACCAAGATGTGCTGTGCTAATTCTTATGGACATCCTATTGTGAAATATTGCTACAATTTTAAATAATGTTTTTCTATTTGAATAATTTAAAATGTAATTTATTCCTGTGATGTTAAAGCTGAATTTTCAGCAACCATTACTCCAGAATACAGTGTCACACGATTCTCCAGAAATCATTGTACCAAGCTGATTTGGTACTCAAGAAATATCAAATGTTGAAAACAATTCTGCAACTTAATATTTTTGTGGAAACTATGAAGCGTTTTTCAGGATTCTTTGATGAATAGAAAGCTCAAAAGAACTGCATTTATTTGAAATACATTTATATGTTATAGTCATTTTAAATGTCCCTGCATATTCCACTATACAGTATCAACTCCTAAATTGAAATGAGAAGCACTTTGTTATGCAAATTTCTTACTTCCATAATGATAATGAAGGCTAGCTTAGCAGCCAAGATGTGCCAGAACTGCATGGTGTGTGTGTACTGCTTTTCATGCCCAGGAGGGTATCTGTAGTCCCGATACCTGAAGAAAAAAAATGCTCTTAATTTAGCATATAGATGTTTAGGTCTAATACAGACTATAATTCTCACTAGGCGGTCACACACCTGCATGTGATGGTAGAGCTGTTAAACCATAATGGGTTTTCTCCAGCTTCGGGTTGGTTATCTGCATGGATCTGAGAGATTTTGTAAATGGAGAGGCTGTCGTTGATGTAACCTTTCATAGTGGTCTCGTTGCCTGGGTGGTAGGCGTACAGATAGACCAAGCGAGGAATCATATCTGAGGTGAATGCCATGATGAAAGCCTCGAGTGCAAATGAGAAAGAAAGAAATAACAATAGATTTTAAGTATGGTGGAAAGAGTGTTTTGATTTTACTAAGCAATATCTTCCTTTTGTTAAAAAGGACATGATGCTGCTTATTAGTTAACTATATTTAGAATGAAGTTAAAGCCACATCCTGTCATTTTTACTGTGTTATGTAAAATTGGATGAGTCAAAACAGAATGCAGAACAAAACAGTTTGCATTTACATTTGTGACCACGGACAAGATGGCCACCACATTAAGGATCTCTTCCCACGCTCCAATGTTGCGTGCCTTCGCTGCCACTGGCCTTCTGAACTGTGTAGTAAACTTCCAAGCATCAACTCGCACCTCCAGGATGTTGTTGAAGAGGGCGAGAAGAGGGGCCAGTGGAAAAGAGGCTACGAATAGTGTTATGAAGCCAAACTGGATCACTGTAAAACACACAGGAAACAACTGGTTTCATTGATGAAGCATTAACAAATACTCACAGAAACCCCTGTCAAATCCAGCCACTTCTTTTCTTTGAGGCTGTTCTAATAGGAGCATAAAGATAAATCTTTACATTTATTTAGAAGATATTCATTTTATTTTTATTTTATGTATTCACTACCATTCAAAAGTTTGAGTAATATTCTTTGAATATAGTGTAAATAAAACCCATACACTTACATTATAAAAACAACAACATTATGAAAATGTCAATACAATTTAAAATAACTCTTAATATTTTTAAAAATATTATTCATTTCAGTGACTGAAAGCTGAATTTTCAGCAGCCATTACTCCAGGCTTCAGTGTCACATGATAGTCTATGCTAATCAGGTGCTGAAGAATCATAACTATGTATTTAACTATTGTATCAATGGTTAAAAATGGTAGTTGCGCTGCTTAATATTTTTATGGCAACTGTGAAGCTTTTTTTTCCCAGAATCCTATTGAGGAATAGAAAGTTTGAAAAAAAGAAGAGGTTTTTTTTTTTTTTTTTTAAATGGAGAGGTTTTTAACAGTAGAAGTCTTCACTGTCACTTTCCATCAATGTAATGCATCCTAAAAGAATAAAAATATTACATTTCTTTAAAAAAAAAAAAACACAACATTTTGAACAAGAGTGTATTATAAAATACAATTTGATTTAGCACAACTACATAAGCTATCTAAATGAATCATATAATTAACTGTTTTGGTATATGAACACCAAATAACTCCAACATGTATAACTGAGTAAAATCGTACCCATCTCCAGATACTCATAGAAGAGTCCAAACTGGCTAAAGTTCTGTAGATCGTGGTCCTGCTCCCATCTACTATATGTACTTTCTGGATGACTTCGCCCTTTCCTGCTGCCCCACCAGTTTCTGAGAAGTCTGTGACACAGGCACAAAAGACCTTAACTTTTTTTTTTTTTTTTTTTAAGATATGGATAGTGCTTAGAGGACAATTACTAAAAAACATGTGTGAAATAAATATGCTTAAAGGTCAAATTTCAAATGTAACGCTTACGGCAGCAGAGCCTCTTGGACGTTCCCAACCATTTGTTTTCCAGCCATGACGATAAGCAGCTGTGTGGTCAGCTCAATCAGACAGCCCCCAGGGGCACACTAAATTAAAATGCAAATTGTCATGTTAGAACTATTTATTCTAATATTCAACTGAAAGAACATTAGGTTCTCTGAAATAATTTCAGACAGTCTCACCTCTTCATTTCTCAGCTTGCTCCACTTTCCAAACATATAAGTGTAGTTTCCCGGATAACCCACAAACTTCCCTTTAAAGAAGGCCACATAGAAACAGGAAGAGTAGTAGTTCACAAACTGGAACATAAACATCTTCATGGTCAGCTTGTTCTCATACTCCAGATGGGTCTTGGGGATCTCTGAGAGTTAAAATAGAGGAAGACAGTAAAGTATTTTCCATACAGCTCAACAAACAGATGAGCAAATACATGAGCCATAATGTACAGTCAAACGGTCATTATCAGTAAACAAATGCACACGGTTTTGTAATTTTGCGATGACCATCTGACTGTACATTATCCAGCTTATTACATAGCTACTAAAATGTTTTTATAAACTATATTAATTACTCAAACTATAAACTTTATAAACCATTTTCCAGAGAGTGAAATGCATTTTACACGTCAAAGTCAACGAAACATATCTCAACTCTAATTTCTTGTGTGAAGTGAGAATGCGGTTTTCTCTCACCCATATCAGTGATCCAAATGGCCACATGCTCATAGAGGAAGTTGAGGATGAGGATAATGACAAAGTTGATGCAGGAAGCGGTGACAGAGGTGGCAAGTTGAGGGGTGATGAGAGATCCCACCAGCTGGATCTTACTGGTGGGGCTGTCTTTCATGACGCTGGCGAACGCTGCATAAACCGCTAATCTATAAGCGATTACTCCCATTATACAGGCCACTATCAAACACGTCTGACAAAACACAAAGAGAGGGAATGACTTTAAACGGATTGATCTTTGTTTAAATGAGCTAGCAAAGTGTAAGAAATTGGTTGCCAGGGAAAAAAGGACTAATATACAGTTTAAAAGGATATACAGTAACATTTGGCTGCAAAATGTAACTGACCAATCATTATAACTGACAACCTAATCTATATAATACAGTTGCACTGTTTAGCTTACTAACTCACCCAAAAGAGAACTGTTGCTCCAGACAGACAGAATCGGGCACACTTGCTGGGGAAAGGAAGATAAGGCTCCATTTCCTGTTAGCATGAAGAATGTGTCATTAGTTCAAGCACTATAATTAGACAAGAATTCAACTACTACGGTAAACTTACAAAAAATTAAAATGACTAGGATAAACAATATATAGGAGATATATATATTTTTTTTAAATTATATTGTGCAAAGATGCAATACATTTTTTAAGACATTTATAAATGTAACAAAAGATTTATATTTCAAATAAATGCTGTTACTTTGAACTCTCTATTCAAAGAATCCTGAAAAATGTATTACAGTTTCCACAAAAACATTAGGCAGCACAACTGTTTCAACACTGATAACAATAGGAAATGGTTCTTCAGCAAATCAAAAAATGGAAAAAAGATCTGCACACCGTTATATTCCCTTTATTCAAAATGTTTCAGCAAATCAACAAATTAGATTGATTTCTAAAGGATCATGTGACATTAAAGACTGGAGTAATGGCTGCTGAAAATTCAGCTGTGCAATCACAGGAATAAATTACATTTGAAAATATGTTAAAATACAAAAAAAAAAGAATTATTTTTAAAATCACAATAATGTTTCACAATATTACTGTTTTTACTGTATTTGTAGTCAAATAAATGCAGCCTTGGCAAAGTTAACATGAAATCTAAATTGACCCCATTTAGGTCAACTATCTTCATACATATTCTAGCTCAGTCCACAGAATCAAATATTTTTGCCACAGAATAAAAAATATGTTGCCTCTAAAGTCATTAAAGCTCATTAAAGACAACTCATCATTAACAAAAAGTATATTTGGACTACTTGAAGTTATTTGACATTATTTAAGTAGCATATCATGGCTACAACTGCATGTAGTGTAAAAATTTGAATTTATATTAAGAACATTTGTGACATGGAACAATAGTTAAAATGGTTGAATTCACAGCAAAGACCTGGGAGCAAGACTTTCCTTTGCCATAATTATGATGATATGTTAAATGAAGTGGCAAAAACCGGTTCGGGCAGAAGACAAATGCAAATATTTACTCAGATCATGCAAATTATTTGAAAGATATCAGACAGATTCTAAGTCACAAATCACCCCTGCAAAGGCTAGGCGTGCATTTGAAATCTGAAAAAACAATACACCTAAAACATCCTGTCAGCGGCAGCTCTTTGAAGTGCAGATCTTTAGCTTTTTAACAACTGATTTGTGGGTTTTCATCCTGCGCCCACAATTATCTGTTCCTTATGGGCATGTCTTCTATCATATTCTCATTCAACCAGAGCATTTATGAGGAACTAAACCATTAATTTGCATACTATTTACATTGCCATATGGAATGAAAAGTTTTATTATTATGCTTTTACTGATGATTTATTACTTCTATGACATGATTTTTTTATTTGCCTTCTGCCTGTCAACCAAAAGGACCTCAATTCTACCACTAGTTTCTTCCACTGTCGATTTCTCAAATATCCCAGACAAACTAATAGAAATTCTTTGAACTTAACTTGACCCTTCATTAGGTTTCATGTCATTTGTATTTTATTGCTCAAATAACTCAACCTATTCCCTTCTGAATTTAAGAGTAGCTTATGGTTTTGATTCGAGTGAGGCTTGTGAATGTTTAAAAAGTATGTTAGCTTCATGACTAACAAATGATGTTGATGCAGGATCATGCGTTTAATGTTTGCAGGTACCTGCGTGATGCGGTTGAGTCTGCGGCCTGTGCATTTCAACTCATACTCTGGCCTGATCTGTAGCTGCTGCTGTTCCTCCTCAAAGTCCACAAGGTCCCACTCATACTCCAGACGGGCCTGCCGCCGCTTCCAGAACTCCAGGAACAGGGTCACTGCAAAGCACCCAGGGGAAGAAAGCAAGAAACCCATTACTCGGGAGTATCATGCTCACATTTAATACTAATTCTATTTAAACCCTACGGTGTCACACAGTGTTGTTTTCTTCTTTACAATCAATTTACCCAAACAAGGTCTTACAAAACTTTAGCTAAATAAACTATTTCTAATTTATGAGTACACAGCGCACTGGGCACAGAAATATTCACACAGTGCTGATTAATCAAATCACTGCATAAGCAGAGCTCATTTTGAGGTCTGTGTTAAATGAATTCAGTGTTCAGTAAATGATAATCAACATGCACCACTGCCCTCAAGTGATTAAAGATACATTTTCAAAAAGCATACACAAATTATGCTCCTTCATTGTAGATTCATCTAGTAAACACATTCTGTGAAATTATGTGACAATATGAATACTTTAAAATCCTTCATGCACAGTTGCATATCTCTCTCATTAGTCATTAGATCCCGAGTCTGACTAGCAATATCCTTCTTACCACTACATGGAGCTATTGAGCTGGTATTTTAAACAATAAAAGTGCACTCACCCCAAATGCCCATGAACATGGCAAAGAACACAGTCCCCTCGTTATCAAACAGATGGGATTGCTAAAGAAAAAAAAAAAAAAGATTATTCTGTGATAAAGAAAAATCATTATTTATGGTTCAAACAGTGAATCCACAACGTTTCTCACCCAGGAGGACAGACATGTTGAGTTGAGTTTCCAGTAGCTGCACTTTTTATCACAGAGTGGACACATGACAATCATCCCACCGATATCTGGGTCACAGATCTCCTTACTGAAAACAGGGAGGGGGAGAGCAATGGAGAGAAACGCTACTGTAATTCAGAAGTGAATATGACCAAAATCTCAGTTCCCCTGTGACTGCATCAGTGTAGTAGAAAACAATATTAACACACCATGGAAAACTTGGGCACAAATTGATTACTCGGGTTTAACAAGAAACACTACATTATGAGCATGTTCCACAAACGTCTTTAGTTCTGAAAACTAGAAAAACAACACATCTAGGCTTTTTCATTTTTCAATTCTGAGAAAAATTCAGAAATGCAAGATATAAACTCACAATTCTGACTTTTTTCTTGCAATTCCGAGTTAACGTCACTATTCTTAATTTATGTGTCGTAATTGTGAGCCTGGACCACAAAACCAGTCTTCAGTGTCAATTTTTCGAAATTGAGATTCATACATCATCTGAAATCTGAATGAACAAGCTTTCCATTGATGTTTGGTTTGTTAGGATCGGACAATATTTGGCTAAGATACAACTATTTGAAAATCTGGAATCTGAGGGTGCAAAAAAAAAAAATCAAAATATTGAGAAAATCGTCTTTAAAGTTATCCAAATGAAGTTCTTAGCAATGCATATTACTAATCAAAAATTAAGTTTTAATATATTTACGGTAAGAAATTTACAAGATATCTTCATGGAACATGAACATACTTAATATCCTAATGATTTTTGGCATAAAAGAAAAATTGATAATTTTGACACATACAATGTATTTTTGGCTATTGCTACAAATATACCCCAGCGACTTAAGACTGGTTTTGTGGTCCAGGGTCACAATTGTGAGTTTTTTTCTCAGAATTCTGAATTGTGAGAGAAAGTGTCACAAATACCTTTCTTTATATAACATTTTTTTATTCTGTGGCTTCTAATACAGGCTTCTATAAACTTCATTAGATTTTTTTTTTAGATATAAGATACATTTGACAAAAACTATCACCTAACTACCTAACACCTATCAGAGGTTACGACAAAAGAATACATATATTGCCATCACATTCAATATAGCAATATTCAGTGTTTAACTGCAAAAACCATTACAATAATAAACAACAACTTCCTGTCTGATGGCTTAGCTTCTACAGTTATCAGGCAAATCAAAAAGTTATCATTGGTTACAAACTGCAAAGGGTTATTAAAAATGCATGCAACCACCACATAGTTTCAGACTATAGTGTGTTCGTTTGACCCATATAACCTGCCAGTGCTACTAACCTTGTGATGTTGTCTTCGTAACTAAGCACACCATAAACAAAACAGATCACTCCCATGACTGCAGCAAAAAACAGCATTTCCGTGTAAAAGCCCAGCCAGGCAAAGTAGATACCAATCTTCTCACCATAGTACTTCCTATGACAAAATACAAACAGGAAATGTAACACACTATGGTTTGATATTCTGCTCTTGAAAAGTGAAAATCATTTTGGACCAATCAGCAGTGTAATGAAGATGCATCTGCTCCAGATTTGTGCATGCATTGTGTCTGCAGTGTCCTCACTTGATCAGATTGAGAGGCTGCTCTTTGTAGAAGCAGAGAAATCGAGCCCAATATCTGTACAGATGATACCTCTCACTCTCACACTGCATGTCTTGTGCCGCCGTCCAGTACTCACACTGAGGAACAAACAGCAATCAGATGTTGACCAAAGATACAAGCACTTTTAACTAGTGCTGTCAAATGATTAATCGCGATTAATCCCATCCAAAATAAAAGTTTTTGTTTACGTAATGTGTGTGTACTGTGTATATATAAATACACACACACATGCATGTATATATTTCAGAAAATATGTTATGTTTATATATTAAATATATTTATATACAGTATAAATTAGATGAATATAAATTTATACATGTAAATATTTTCAAAATACATACTGCATATTGCAAAATACAAGTGCATTTATATATACATAAATATACACAGTGCACACACATACAGGTGCTGGTCATATAATTATAATATCATCAAAAAGTTGATTTATTTCATTAATTCCATTCAAAAAGTGAAACTTGTATATTATATTCATTCATTACACACAGACTGATATATTTCAAATGTTTATTTCTTTTAATTTTGATGATTAGAGCTTACAGCTCATGAAAGTCAAAAATCAGTATCTCAAAATATTAGAATATTTACATTTGAGTTTGAATAAATGACCATCCCTACAGTATAAATTCTGGGTATCTCTTGTTCTTTGAAACCACAATAATGGGGAAGACTGCTGACTTGGCAATGATCCAGAAGACGAACATTGACACCCTCCACAAAGAGGGTAAGTCACAGAAGGTCATTACTGAAAGGGGTGGCTGTTTACAGAGTGCTGTATCAAAGCATATTAAATGCAAAGTTGACTGGAAGGAAGAATTTGGGTAGGAAAAGGTGCACAAGCAACAGGGATGACCGCAAGCTTGAGAATACAGTCAAGCAAAGCCGATTCAAACACTTGTGAGAGCTTCACAAGGAGAGAACTGAAGCTGGAGTCAGTGCTTCAAGAGTCACCACGCTCAGACGTCTTCAGGAAAAGGGCTACCAAGCCACTTCTGAACCAGAGACAACGTCAGAAGCATCTTACCTGGGCTGTGGAGAAAAATAACTGGACTGTTGCTCAGTGGTCCAAAGTCCTCTTTTCAGATGAAAGTAAATTTTACATTTCATTTGGAAATCAAGGTCCCAGAGTCTGAAGGAAGAGTGGAGAGGCACAGAATCCATGTTGCTTGAAGTCCAGTGTGAAGTTTCCACAGTCTGTGATGATTTGGGCTGCCATGTCATCTGCTGGTGTTGGTCCACTGTGTTTTCTGAAGTCCACAGTCAACGCAGCCATCTACCAGGAAATTTTAGAGCACTTCATGCTTCCTTCTGTTGACAAGCTTTATGGAGATGCTGATTTCATTTTCCAGCAGGACTTGGCACTGTGCCCACACTGCCAAAGGTACCAAAAGCTGGTTCAATGACCATAGTGTTACTGTGCTTGATTGGGCAGCAAACTCGCCTGACCTGAACCCCATAGAGAATCTATGGGGTATTGTCAAGAGGAAGATGAGAGACACCAGACCCAACAACGCAGAAGAGCTGAAGGCCACTATCAGAGCAACCTGGGCTCTCATAACACCTGAGCAGTGCCACAGACTGATCGAATCCATGCCACGCCGCATTGCTGCAGTAATTCAGGCAAAAGGAGCCCCAACTAAGTATTGAGTGCTGTACATGCTCATACTTTTCATTTTCATACTTTTCAGTTGGCCAAGATTTCTAAAAATCCTTTCTTTGTATTGGTCTTAAGTAATATTCTAATATTTTGAGATACTGATTTTTGACTTTCATGAGCTGTAAGCTCTAATCATCAAAATTAAAAGAAATAAACATTTGAAATATATCAGTCTGTGTGTAATGAATGAATATAATATACAAGTTTCACTTTTTGAATGGAATTAGTGAAATAAATCAACTTTTTGATGATATTCTAATTATATGACCAGCACCTGTATATTACGTAAACAAAAACTTTTATTTTGGATGCGATTAATCACGATTTAATGTTTGACAGCACTACTTTTAACATGCAAAGGGACATCTTTGACATTGGTAAGATTTTTTTAATGTTTTCAAAAGGACTCTGTTGTGTGAAGTAAGGCTACATTTATTTGATCAAAAACTCAGTAAAATTATATTTTTGTGTAATATTATTACAATTTACAATAACCATTTTCAATTTCAATATATTTTAAAATGTAATTTATTTCTGTGATGACAAAGCTGAATTTTAGTTTTGAATTTCTTTGATGAATGGAAAGTTCAAAAGAACAGCATTTGATTAAAGATATTTTTTGTTACAATGTAAAAGTCGTTACTGTCACTTCTGATAAATTTAAGGCATCCTTAAAGGGATAGTTCATTCAAACATGAAAATTCTTTCATTCTTCGTCAGCAGCCCCACACATACAGTATGCGAGACTGACACAGAAGAGAAGAAATTGTTGAATAAAGTTGTTATTTTTGCTTTCTTTGCGCACAACAAGTATTCTCGTTGCTTCACAACATTACGGTTGAACTCCTGATGTCACATGCACTATTAAGGTCCTTACGACGTTTATGGGCCTTGAACATACCAGCTGTATTGCTGTTTATGCAGGGTCAGAAAGCTCTCGGATTTCATCAAAAATATCTTAATTTGTGTTCTGAATATGAACGAAGGTTTTACAGTATGCGAGTCTTACAGTATTCGTGGTTTGGAATGACATGAGGGTGAGTAATCAATGACAATTTTCATTTTTGGGTGAACTTACCCTTTAATGAATACAAGTATTAGTTTATTTAAGAAAATCATAAACTTTTTGAACGGTGACAGACAGACACAGATTAAAGTGCATAAATCTCACACTCACATCATGAAGGGGATATGCTGAGGTGTAAGTGCCGTTGTTCAGCAGTCGTTTAATTCCGGTCTTATCTTTCTCGTTACGGTCTTCCTTGTAGTAAGGGCAGCGGGTCAGGATGTAGTACACGATCCTGTTGCGAGTGGAGGGAGGAAAAAATGTGTCCTTATCATCAATGAGGAAGAAGTCGATCTTGCTCTTGTCAAAAGGTGCAGTGAAGTAGTCCGGCTCTGGCCTCATGATGTTGTCTGGCAGCCGGAAAGGGTGAGTGAGCCACTCCAGTGGAACTTCTCGAGCTTTGGGAATATCACTCGCTTTAAAGGGCACTTTGATCTTTAGCACATCAGCATAGGTGGCCAACACTTCCCATGGAGCATGAATCTTCAGATAATACGTCTTACGGTCATCTGAGTCCTACAGGGGGATATATTTTTTGAGTGGGGAAGTGTTGTACGCGATTATCCCAAAAATATATAAATATAAATATAAATAGAATTTTTTTATATAAAGCTGTTAAAAAAAGATAAAGGTCTAAGCTTTAGAGAGAAAAATGAAATGAAATCAAATATAATAAAAGATGCATAATAGAAGTGCAACAATGAGGGGCATGTGTGTCTGTAAACCAATGAGGGGCATGTGCATGTGTGTAAACCTCACCGATTTATCTTCAGTCTCCAGCTCAAGACCAGCCTTCTCCAGGTTAGCTTCAAACTCTCTTCTTCTCTCCTGGAGGAAAAACATCAGGTGTTTTCAGCTATTCATTCATTCTTGGTCTCTTTCTTGTTTTTATCATTAATTAAGTCACCTATTCATTTAGCTTTGTATCTGGTAACAGTGTGACATTTTAGGTTCTGAGGGCTGTAAACAATCTTTGAACTGCGTCTTTAGAGAAAACTCGTATTTCCCACAAGCACCGGTGACCTATGGCTACCACATCTTATCTTATGGAACACCATCTCAAACGGGTGACTCAAGGGATATGACCTTCATTAAGCAGAGAGCCTGACCACGCATCAACCTCTGCATACAGGAGAAAACAGATCAAACAGGTTCACCGGTAAACCCTTCAGTGTTCTCAGCAATTGAACTGAATGAAGGGTCTGGCGAGAGAGAAGTGGTTGACCCCTGCTTTCATTTTATGCAATCGATGTTCAGCATTCGGTTTATTGTGCAACAGCATCAATCTGACTCTGACTCACTGTTTCTCACTGTGCCTTGTGACCCAGCAGACATCTCACCCCATCTCACCACTGCACGCCTACATACAGGTCCCCATCAGGCTATTTTTGTACACAATGAGCAATATTAAGCACCAGTCATTGTTTGATTGCTTAACAAGGCCAAGTACAGTACATTTGGAGAGAATGCACACCAATTAGAAATCCTGCATCAAAATGAATAATGGGATCATGCTTGTGGAAAACAAACAATTATTGAGAGTAGCAAAAACTGTCATGAGTTTGCATGATTAAGAAAAGCAAAAAATATAAAATTCACTTTCTGTACTTATGTCAGTTTCATATGGCTTTGAAATACCATATATACACACACACGTAAACATAACATTTTTCTGAAATATATACATGCATGTGTGTGTATTTATATATACACATAATAAATATACATATAATTTATAATACATATAAGAGCAAAGTTTAGAGCAAAAACCAAGCCATGAGGTCAAAGGAATGGCCTGCAGAGTTGAGAGACAGGATTGTGTCGAGACAGATCTGGGGAAGACTACAAAAAAATTCTGCTGTGTTGAAGGGTCACAGGAGCATTTGGCCTCCATAATCCTTAATGGATGAAGTTTGAAACAATCAGGACTCTTCCTAGATCTAGCCTCCTAACCAAACTGAGCAATTAAAGGAGAAGGATCTTGGTTAGAGAGACACTGATGGTCATTCTGGTTGAGCTCCATGATCTTATATGGAGATGGGAGAAACTTACAGAAGGACAAACATCACTGCAACACTCCACCAATCTGGGCTTGAAGGCAAAGTGACCAAACTCAAGCTTCTCCTCAGTAAAGATACATGAAGCCCTGATTGGAATTTACAAAAATACACCTAAATAACTCTCAGACTATGAAAAAAAAAAGAAGATTCTCTGGTCTGATGAAGCTCAATTCCTTATTCATGTCTGAGGGAAACCAAGCACTGCTTATCACCTGCATAATACCATCCCAACGGTGAAGCATGGTGGCGGCAGCGGCAGGGACTGGGGAGGTGATCAGAGAAGACGGAAAGCTGAATGCAGCTAAATACAGAGATATCCTTCATGAAAACCTGCTTCAGAGCGCTCAGAACCTCAGGCTGGGCTGAAAGTTCACCTTCCAACATGACAATCACCCCAGGCACACAGCCAAGACAATGCAGGAGTGGCTTAGGGACGACTCTATGAACATCCTTAAGTGGCCCAGCCAGTGCTGGGACTTGGAACCAATCAGACATCTTTGGAGAAACCTATAAATGGCTGTCCACCGATGGTCCCCAGCCAACCTGACAGAGCTTCAGATGATCTAAAGAGAAGAATGGCAAAAAAACCCAAATGCAGATGTGCAAAGCTTGTTGCATCATACCCAAAAAGACCTGAGGCTGTAATTGTTGCCAAAGTGCTTCAACTAAGTTTTGAGTTAAGGGTATGAAGACTTGTACAATGTCATTTTTTCAGTGTTTCCTTTTTAATAAATTTGCAAAGTTGTGATAAATCCGGGGTGTAGATTTATGTGGGGGAAAAAAAGTCATTTAAAGCAGTTTAACATAATGCAACATAACAAATTGTGAAAAAAAATGAAGGGGTATGAAGACTTTCTATAGGCACCATGTATGTATGTATGTATGTATGTATGTATATGTATATGTATATGTGTATATGTATATGTATATGTATGTGTATGTGTATGTGTATATATATATATATATATATATATATATATATATATATATATATATATACACACACACACACATATACATATATATACACATATACACACACACATATATACATATATACACACACACATACATACAGTGGGTATGGAAAATATTCAGACCCCCTTAAATTTTTCACTCTTTGTTATATTGCAGCATTTGCTAAAATCATTTAAGTTCATTTTTTTTTCCTCAATGTACACACAGCACCCCATATTGACAGAAAAAACACAGAATTGTTGACATTTTGCAGATTTATTAAAAAGAAAAACTGAAATATCACATGGTCCTAAGTATTCAGACCCTTTGCTGTGACACTCATATTTAACTCAGGTGCTGTCCATTTCTTCTGATCATCCTTGAGATGGTTCTACACCTTCATTTGAGTCCAGCTGTGTTTGATTATACTGATTGGACTTGATTAGGAAAGCCACACACCTGTCTATATAAGACCTTACAGCTCACAGTGCTTGTCAGAGCAAATGAGAATCATGAGGTCAAAGGAACTGCCTGAAGAGCTCAGAGACAGAATTGTGGCAAGGCACAGATCTGGCCAAGGTTACAAAAAATTCTGCTGCACTTAAGGTTCCTAAGAGCACAGTGGCCTCCATAATCCTTAAATGGAAGGCGTTTGGGACGACCAGAACCCTTCCTAGAGCTGGCCATCCGCCAAACTGAGCTATCGGGGAGAAGAGCCTTGGTGAGAGAGGTAAAGAAGAACCCAAAGATCACTGTGGCTGAGTTCCAGAGATGCAGTCGGGAGATGGGAGAAAGTTGTAGAAAGTCAACCATCACTGCAGCCCTCCACCAGTCGGGGCTTTATGGCAGAGTGGCCCGACGGAAGCCTCTCCTCAGTGCAAGACACATGAAAGCCCGCATGGAGTTTGCTAAAAACACCTGAATAAGATTCTCTGGTCTGATGAGACCAAGATAGAACTTTTGGCCTTAATTCTAAGCGGTATGTGTGGAAAACCAGGCACTGCTCATCACCTGTCCAATACAGTCCCAACAGTGAAGCATGGTGGTGGCAGCATCATGCTGTGGGTGTGTTTTTCAGCTGCAGGGACAGGACGACTGGTTGCAATCGAGGGAAAGATGAATGCGGCCAAGTACAGGGATATCCTGGACGAAAACCTTCTCCAGAGTGCTCAGGACCTCAGACTGGGCCAAGGTTTACCTTCCAACAAGACAATGACCCTAAGCACACAGCTAAAATAACGAAGGAGTGGCTTCACAACAACTCCGTGACTGTTCTTGAATGGCCCAGCCAGAGCCCTGATTTAAACCCAATTGAGCATCTCTGGAGAGACCTAAAAATGGCTGTCCACCAACGTTTACCATCCAACCTGACAGAACTGGAGAGGATCTGCAAGGAGGAATGGCAGAGGATCCCCAAATCCAGGTGTGAAAAACTTGTTGCATCTTTCCCAAAAAGACTCATGGCTGTATTAGATCAAAAGGGTGCTTCTACTAAATACTGAGCAAAGAGTCTGAATACTTAGGACCATGTGATATTTCAGTTTTTCTTTTTTAATAAATCTGCAAAAATTTCAACAATTGTGTTTTTCTGTCAATATGGGGTGTTGTGTGTAAATTAATGAGGGGAAAAAAAAAAAAAGAACTTAAATAATTTAAGCAAATGGCTGCAATATAACAAAGTGAAAAATTTAAGGGGGTCTGAATACTTTTCGTACCCACTGTATATACATATATATGAAATAAATATGAGCAAAGGCGGCTGTGAAAATAAACCTGCATTGTTTATCCTTTTGATCTTTCACTCAAAAAAATTCACAAAATTCTAACCTATCATTGAAGTAAAACAATTAAAGTGGGGAGAAAATCTCATGATGAAATAAATGGTTTTCTCCAATGAATGTTGGCCACAATTATTGGCACTCCTAGAAATTGTTATGAGTAAAATATCTCTGAAGTATATTCCCATTCATATTTACATTTTTTAGCACACCAGGGTGACTAGGAGCATGAAATTATCCAGCCATGGCTTCCTGTTCCACAGGATTATATATATATATATATATATATATATATATATATATATATGATGGCTGGATAATTTCATGTTCAATATGAATATGAATGAGAATATACTTCAGAGATATTTTACTCATAAGAATTTCTAGGGGTGCCAATAATTGTCTCCAACATGTATTTGAGAAAAACATTTATTTCATAATGGTATTTCCCCCCATTTTATATTCTTATTATCCAATGAAAGGTTAGATTTTTGTGAATTTTTTAAATAAAAGATCAACAATGCAGATTCATTTTCACAGCATTGTTTGATCATATTTACCAAGGGTGCCGATATTTTTATCCATGACTGTGTGTATACATATACACATACATACATACACACGCATGCATTAATAAAATTACTATGAAAGTTTTGAATATTAGTGGCATACCGCTTTCTTGTCTCCATCCTTGTCGTCAACGTAGGACAGGACAAAATCAATGCGCCGTACACCATCCCTGAAGTACACGGAGTCCTTGTTCGGTCCAAGCTTGTCTATCTTCAAAAGAAAAAGAGATTCAAATCAAAAACAGTCCTACTCTCATATACAACCACATGACCATGGAGATTCAGAGAGTTGACTTGTCACAATGAACAAATGAGACATGACACATGTGATCGCGATCGCGGTCTCTTATCTTTTCCAGGTGATGAAACCCTAAACAATGGTGTGAAACAGTAAGTGGAAGTGATGCTCATGAATTGTACTACATAAATCACTGTAGTGCTCAGGGTAGTGAACGTAGGACAAGAAATTTACTGCCGAGTAAAACATCATCCCACTAGCACTGCAGAAATAGCATCATGACAGCGTGAGAGGCTCCAGGAAGAGCTGCAGCGAGATGTGCAGAGAAAACCACAGGTACGGTATGAAGAGAACGGTTCTCCAGACAGTGTGAAATCAACACACACACAAAGCTTCAGTATCTAAATGGGGACATTCCATAGACATCTGCTGTTTTTATGTACAGCTAGTTTAAAATACTATAACCTAACAGAAAAACGTTTGCCTTTGTAAAATTGTCTAAAAAATAACTTTAACAAAAAATTGTACAAATGAGGAGGTCTCAAAAATATGGTTAAGACAGACAGGCATACACAGACAGACAAAAAAAAGATTAGTGATGTACAAATATGAATGAATAAAAACATTAAATTACAAGTGTGGTAATATTATGGCACCTTTCTGAAATTGTTTTAAACTAAGAATTCTGACAAACTTTTTATTCATATTTGATTATATTTATAAAATTTGATATATTATTAAAAAAAAAAAAAAACACTCCAGCCATCCCAGACACACACACAAAAAAACAGATACCAAAACCGCTGTCATTAATAAAATTATGCAAATTGAGTATAACAATACCTCAGAAAACTGAGGAAACCTGAGATGATTAATACTAGTGCAACATCGAATGTCACATTTGTGCAAACATGCCTTTGAAGTATGTTAGCAAGAGGTGTTGTTTTTCACTTTTGCGAGACATACACATACCTTACATCATGCATAAAACTCCCACAAGCACGGAGGAGCAGAAAATACCAACTGTACCTTCAAATATGCTTTTCCAGACAGTAACACAAGCCAAAAGAGATAAGTCACAAAAACGCTTGCCTGCTTGGCACGTCTTTCTAAATAAGGCCATTCAGAGACTGAACCAGGGAAAGGCATTAAACTAATAAAGTGGAGGCACTGTGCCATTTGTGAAGGCATTTTATTGCGTTCTACTAATTAAATGTGAGAGAGCTGACAGGAGCACTTATTTCCAAACAGGTACTTTGTTAATCAGCACTTCTAGTCAGGTGGGACCTTTGTATGCCGCTCTGTTAGGAAAAGACACGGAGGATTATTGATCACTATTGATGTCAAAATGACAATCACAGACTTCCAAACAATCTATAAAGCAACAACAAATCACCAAAACCATTTCGCCTACAAGGATTCTTAAGAATATCTAGCTATACAGTTTCATATTATCTTATATCTGCACTCATACAAATTCATCTCTATTAAGCTGCATATTTCAAACACTAAACATTAGGGCCATCATATCAAGGCCAAGTAGATGAGAAAGCACTGGTCTTGTTGGTGCAAACAAAGCACTGCGTGTCGGTGTAGTCCAGTCTCAATGTGTTCAATATCAATCAAATAAAATAATAAATAAAATAAATTTATAATATTGACTAAATACACCATGTTAGTTTATAACAAAAATATGTTATTGTGATAAACATTATTGATGTAGCAGTTAGTACTGAAAAAAAATTTATGTTCAGCCCTAAAAGTTTAATGTTTGACGTCATTTAAAGAACAATTAATTCACTTAAAGCAAACTCTAAGAAAGTCAGCAACAATCTCTCCCAGGTACTGACCATGAATGGTTTATCCACACCTCAGTTTGATCCGTTATAACTTTCATAAAGTGCTCCAGTGGTGAGAGCATTTATAAAATGTCCATGTTGCAAGCAGTGTTAGCAAATGCTAACTGTGAGCAGCACACTCTCTCACACAGAGACCTCTGATAAGAGCGGGTCACTCCCCCTTACTGCAGACAACTCGGGGACACATGCCTTTGCCTGGAGACTCTCCTGTGATGATCTGGTTTATACTGTTTTGGGATGGAGATCACAGTGCTGCTCATTGTAATACGTCATCATTTAATACAAATGCAGAGATACAGCTTCAACTCTGGATGCCCCCTCATTAAACTGAAATCACAACCTCGCAGTTAGACTTTTTTTTTTTTATTGTTTTTATCTGCATCCAAGTTTAGTGAGATAATGAAACAAAAATGTACCATTACATCTAGCTTGCCAAAACACTCCTTTATTGCTGAATGCACTAAGATGAAGAAAGTATCATTAGCAAAGTGCAACAAGCAAGAGAAAAAGAGCAAAGGCATACTGTAATCTATTGATGCTTGCTTATATGGTTCAGCCCTCTACATTGCAAGGCAAGGCAAGGCTCTGGGCGAATAAATGATGTGTAATATTAGCCACTGGCTAATAATTTCTCAGAATTTACTCGCCAGTGTGTGAGTTGGAGGCCAAGTATAAGTTTTGCTCAGATATATTTTCACTCGCCGAATACATTGCACAACGCACCTGTATAGGAACTAATGCGCAAACGACAATCTCATTGGCTGGCGCTCACCTACTATCGTCCCTGTTTTGATTTCGGCAAATCAGTTCGAACGAATGCACACAGCCTGATTAATATTCATGAATCCAGCAGCTCGTTAATCCTTAGTGCGTTTTATGTTGTTCTTATTAATAGAATTCGTAGTATTATTGTTATTACCTTGTCAGTTTTATTGTTTAGTTTTTCCCCCATTTTTTTACAGAAACACTGAATGACCAAAAAAAGCACCACCACCAGTCCTAAATTCAGTTAAAATTACTAATATGCATTCATATATGGTTAGCCAGTTTTAATTCTAATTACTGAAGTTCTATCATTAAATAATACTTGATTATCATATTATAATGCTTGACTGACTCAAAGACTATAGAACACCCAAGACGTGTCACTCATATAGTTTTGAATGGGGAAAAATGCAACGCTCCATAGAGTGGTGGAACTATGATGTTACTTTGTAGGCAAAAACCCAGAGCGAGTTAGCATTTTAGCACTTCCGGTTCCATCGTCCCAGAGTCAATGGGTTTTTTGAATGGGATTTTGGTTAAATCCCTAAAATAAGGTCCGTGGTTCACACAGGCTCAAGATACTTTCACGTTTTATTCTATGACATAAAACACACCAGTCACACCACACTCGTGATTTTTTTTTAAACTGTTACATTTCTTTAAAAAGACGGTTGCTTACAAGTTGCTAAATGGGACTACAGGCGCTGTCAGAGACATTCAATGTCATCACGCCAAACAGTTTATCAATTTATAGTATTTTCCAATCGTAGTATAATTTGTAATACAATTAATTGTAGAATAACCAATTAATAGTTTCCCGCTTTTTATATTGTTGTTCGACTATGTTTTTTTGCTTTGCCCCGAAAAGTCTTCGGATGGAGCTCATTTTATCGCTTGCTGATGCGAGATTCTGGGTTCGTACCATAAGATAAACTCGTATTATGATTATTACATGTAAACACCACATTTACCGGCTTTACGTGGTGAAAGTGAAACTTTAATGATGCATAGTGCTTAAAGCCACGTTAAAATGAAATGTTTACGGCCACATGAAGCTGTTAGAAAGTATTTTCTAGAAACAAGGATAAAATAACATTGTGTATCCACCCTAACAAAACGATAGCTGAAATGTGGTACTTTATTCACTAAAATAAGTTTAATCTTACCATATCCAAAAACTCGCTCACTCTGCTGTTATTTAATAGATTAAATGCACTATAATTTTATTGAATAGTACGTGGGGATATGTTTTTAATTCAAATATTCATATTACTCGACATATTACTTATTTATTGACATTTAATGCACCTTATTTCGAAATGTACTGAAATACGTGCTTTCAAATGTCCTTTAGTTAAGATTATTTCATTTATTCACTATACTATTTATTACTACTGTCTCATTTCAGTTTGGCTCTAGTTTTGTATTTATTCCAGTTTATATGAAACGGTTCATATAGTGTGGAATAAAATTCATATATAGGAGTAAATCCTTTTCACTGAATGTTAAAAATAAGTTTGAGAAAGTTGTCGGGAGCGTGCAGGTGGTGACGTTGAAAGCGAGCGACCGTGGTGCTGTAGTTCGTTATATTATTATAAGTTATATTATTTTGTGAAGATTATCTTGATTGACAAAACGTTTAAGTTTCATGAAATATGATTTAACACAGAGCTTATTTTTTGCAATAATCCAAAAGCCTATGGAAAAATCCTATTGGCTTTTTGTCGAAATAACCAGTTTCATGCTAACAGCCGTGACGTCATAGTTCCCCCACTCTATATGGCCGCTCAAACGCAGGAAGCCTCGCCTTCTGAATGAAGCAGCCAATCAGTAAAGTCAGCGCTATAGAAACTAGAAATTATAGAAACAGTCAGCGCTCTGAGACATGCGCTGAGGACTGCGCATGCGCACTGGCTGATCTGAAAAATAAGCTTATTATAACGCTATTAGAGCAAAAGAAACAACATTTATGATATAGTTGTTGACAGACTTCTTTGGTGATTTCAAATATGAAATTTAATCGTAAGCTTATTGAACAGTTTTGGAGAATTTGATGTTTCCCCATTCAAAGAGATAGGAGCTGCACTTGCATGCCTGAGAGGCGTTTCAAAGACGGCTGATATGTCACGGACCCAGATAAACCCCGCCCTCTGGAACATGTAAGGAAGGGGGCGAGGCCATGCTGTGCTGCTTTAGAGAAGAGGAAGAGAAAACTAGGGGTGCACGTAAAAATCTATTCATATATGAATCGCGATTCTGTCTTCTAACGATTCTAATGCATTCACATGTTTCAAAATCAATGTTCTAAAACAGCCGTTCTTAATACTGTTCCTCGCGTCGCCCTGCTCTGCATCTCTCTCTCTCTCTCTCTCTCATTCAGATCGTCAGATCAGCTCCAACAAACTGTTCCAATTATACATTTTCACATAGCAATGAGAAGCGTTATACATGGACGCGTGTGCGGTTGCCGTACTGTATTAAAGCTTTAATCAGAATAAAACTGTATATTAAAAGCTAACATAAGCAGTAGCATAATAACAGCGTATCTAAAAGTATGAGACAACAAACAAACAAACAAACATACCATTAAGAGCCGTGCTTGCACAGGTTTTGCGCGATCCTCTTCACTAATATCCTCTGCGTCTCAATAGGGCTCAAATTGAGAAGCAATATAGACGACGCCATTGTTTACAATACAACCGGAGCACATGCCGCTGAGCTGAGGGGCAGGACATTTAGACGCACGCTCGGCGGTTAAGTGAATCACAATACACTGAGCCAGCTAACCAATCAGAGCCCATCATGTGTTTCTGAGGGAGGGGCTTCATAAAAACAGGAAATAATCGAGGCGTTTGTCAGAGAAGGGACAGAGCGGTGTGGAATAAAGGTAAATTATATGAAAAATAATGCGTTTTCAAAAAAACGAAGCATGAACACATGTTAGACTGCACCCCATAAACACAATCAAGCCTAGAAAAAAAACAGTCAACCACCCCTTTAAAGAGACACATGTTAAGAGTGCACTTTCAGATATTTAAAAAAAAAAAAAGTTGTGCCATTTTACAATTGAATCGCCAATGGCTATTATCACCTTTATAATAAACATTAACATTTTCTTAACATATGCAAGTTTGAATATATTCAGATTTCAGTCATTGAAAAAAACAGGTCAAGAAAAGTCATGAAACCTAATGCCAACTTAAAAATCATATAAACTTCATGATTATTTCTAGATAGATTTAATAGATATATAGATTTAATTATGTTCCATTTCAAAAATCTCCCTTATAGTAAAAAAACATTTTGCAAGCCATAATAAAGTTTGATTTGTAGGTGAAATTATTTTGAGTTGGTTCTTTTCAATTAATTATTCAAAATCATTCAAAAATGGTTTTTAAACATTTTTCTTCAGTAACCACAAATGTCCTTTTTGTTCACAAATTCATTCATCAAAAAAAGTGGGAACCACTGATCTATAATAGATATATATATACACATACATAGATCAGTGGTGGGAACTTTTATGTTGCTTTTGGTGAGCATTATAAATGTGTACTAGTGGGAGAAAGCCAATCCATCTGACCTGTCTTCAAGAACTATACTTAGACATTTACAACTTCAAATTGGCCCGACAAAAGCTTTACAACAGTGATGTGAACATTCGCCAGTATTTTAGAGCAGTAGGGAGACCTCATGGTCTGAGTATATTCACACATTTAAACTACCACAACCTCAGAATGTGACCTATTTACCGCATTACAAACTACCACACTCACAGCAGTAATCTGACGATAATATCTGACATCTTACCTCACGGTGACCAGGCAGCTGTGTCCCTCGGTCAGAGATGGAGTTAATGCTGCCATTATTACCTGCAAAAGACACAAAGGAAATGACATCAGCATACATCAAAACCACAAATGCGATGTAGTCTACAGGAAACATGCCTACCTAGAAGAACTCATGCTCTTCAACACTCTATAAGCTTGTCACTAGGGCAGTACCCTTAAAGAGACAATTTTGCACCTTACTTAACCCTAAAAGGTTCAAAGCAGTACCTTAAAGGTAAACAATTCTACTCTTTAGTACTAATATGCACGTTTCTACTCTTAAAAGTCTTGCCTTTAAGAGTACAGCCCTAGTGACAAGCTGTTATACCCTTAAAAGGTACGACTATTGCACATTTGCACAGGCAGTGTATGAAAACAGGAAATATTTGGTTACGTAAAAATAGGTCTTTTTCAGTACAGTCGTTCCTGCCCACATACTGCAGCTCATAGACCAAAGGTGGGCAGTATTAATGTGAACTACAGACTAGGGGTATTCAAATGACAGCTAAATTGATTCATCCCACTGTGCTTCAAGAGGCATATTACATTTTCAGAATTTTTATTTATTTTTCTTTGCTGAACAGAAGCTCCAACTTAAATACACTCAGTGTTTTAGAGTGTTCGATTTTATAGCTGCTGAAGTGAAATGTCACACAACACATCATTTGATCAGCAGTACATGTCATTTCTGTCTTTGCTGCACGTTTGCTCTCTGCCCCACACACTTTGGTAGACATTCCATTGGTTAGTCAGGCAACAACTTTAATGCTGAGCAGCCAACTTTGTGGGATAAAAGCACTTCCTGTGGGGAACAGTCAGGTGGAGTGTTCTCTTTTTATACCAGGATACACACAACACATATTGCCTGGCTAATATCCCAATTAGTGAGCAGTCTAATGCTGCCAGTCAAATCAGAGACAGTTAACACTGAAAACTAGTGCAAGTAAATATATGTTCCATCATGAACAGATTAGATTACAGTCTCAGACTGGTTGTTCTGTTAATTCAATTGTGGTTTATTAAATTTTGATTTGTCAATTATGCTGCGTCATTCTAATAATAAATTGTTTTGGAACAACACTGATATCAATTTATACAACAAAAGCACAAAGCAACACAGCATTTCTGATAAAAGTAGCTGTAAACATACACTCATATCCAGCCTTACAGCACAGGCATGAATCTTGACAAACCGACAAACTGAAGGTTACAGCTATGAGGGAATGGAATGAAATAATGGACAAGGGCATCAACATTTCCTTAAACATCGCTAGCACTTGGAGCAAGGTTCACATTTCCAAATATGTGGCGCCACAGACAAGCAGACATGTCACAATGTGATCTCTGAGATGCTGTTGAAGCATAATAAAATGCTGAAT
The DNA here is from genome assembly GCF_012432095.1 of Onychostoma macrolepis. Taxonomy (NCBI): domain Eukaryota; kingdom Metazoa; phylum Chordata; class Actinopteri; order Cypriniformes; family Cyprinidae; genus Onychostoma; species Onychostoma macrolepis. Next base: position 29,318,621 of record NC_081161.1, on the reverse strand, counting down.
AATAATTAATATGAAGCAGAAACACAGGAAAAGATGAAAAACAGCAAAGTAGAGGACAGACAGACAAGCAGCACAAGTAGTTCTGTCCGTACCTGCCTGAAAGGTCCTCCGGTAGCCCGTCAAAACAGCACAGCCATCTTAACCCATGAGATAGATGAACAGGAGTGTAAAGATGGAAGTAAGATTTTAAAATCACACCAGCAACTTATTCTACATGTATTTCTCTATGGGGAAAATAACACGTGCCATGGGTAACGTTAACACTTAAACTAGAGCTGGGAGATATACCAGTTCACACAGTTACATAATCAGTATGACTTTTTTTAAAAACGTACAAGTGCCTAAGCAAGGTAGACGGCTCTGACTGTCTTCAGAAAAGTTTAGATGGTTTTTTTCTTTTCGTTTTGACTCCATATAATGCATATTTAAATAGTTACATAAGAGCAGCATTGCTTTGTTTACAGCGGTAACCAAGGAAACAGTAGCTATGTTTCCATCCACCTATTTTTACGCGCATTTTGGAACGGCAACAACATAAACAAACGTTACTTTTGTGGCCCTAACTTAACTTCCGGTAGACAACCAAATAGAATCAGTAACAACAGCTAAATCCCTCAAGAGTAGATTAGACGGACTGAGATGCAGCGATAACACTTGGACGGACTTATTAAAAATGCAAATTCATTCTCTGCCAGCAGGAGGCGCTTTAAAGCAGGAGAACTAGATATTTTTAAACGTGCTTTACGTGCTCATGTTTATTCAACAAAGCCTTTTGGAAAATCGGTCAGTTTTGATATTGTGGCGGGTAGCCACAAATAAATAAAATGTATGGGAAACACATCCCACAGCACAACAACCTGAGCCCAACTCCATTATTCATAACTTTAACTGCGTTTGTAGCCGGCGCCACTAACAAGACCGATAAACAAACACAGACCGGAAGTTAACTTCGGGCCAGGCTCGTGCGCCCGATGAAACCGTCTATAGCAAAAACAAAACAACACTTGATAGAAATGCCAAGATGCTCATAAATTCTAAAAATACGCATAAAACAAACAAACAAACAACAACAAAAAAAACTTATGCGCTCAACTGAGTCGGATGAATTTCTTATCTGGTAAGAAAACATGCGCATAAACTACCATGGAAACAGTTTTACCAAATAAATTCCTTAATACTAGGGATGCTCCGATCGATCGGCCGGAGATCGGTATCAGCCGATAATCCCATTTTCTATCGGGACTCATACATGTGGCCGATCGCAATTTGATTACATCAACGCGTGACGACGTAAGGTTCCTCAAATCTTTCCCTGGAGGGCCAATCTGCTGCAGAGTTTCTAATGATTTTCTAATGATCTTGGTGTGTTTGATTAGGGTTAGAGCTAAACTCTGGAGTGGGCCAGATTTGAGGATGCCTGACGTGTGTGATGCTTGGATAAGCTGCAGTCATCGCCGGTGTGGAAATGCTATGAAGTTTCGAGAAACAATGAAAAATTCGCTATATGTGGTGTATGTTTTGCATGATGATGAATGGACGGTTCATTTTTAACAGCAGATTCAGTGACCTTAGAGCTGATCTGCGCATCACTGCACACATCTGCGGAGCGCAGGCTTTACGCGGCCGCTCTGAACATTTATTTATAAAAAATATCTTATTTGGCCATATTAGCCTACTCGATAGCATTAACAGAGGCTTTACTCCTTTCAAACTTTATCTGACATGTCACTGTTCCTGTCACTGCAACTTCCCGATCAGGCGAACACACACACACACACACACAAATGAAATGGTCTGTCTAATGAAAATTTTGTTTTTTTTAAATGTAGTTAATATTGCATCATTTATGATTTATTTTATCCACCCGCAAATAATCAGAAACATTTTCTTTATTTCCCGACCCGCGGATTATCCGCAGCGCCCGTGGATAACCGTGAAACTCCGTTTTGTTCTTTCAGTAGTTTAAATGTTTCAATTTCTAGTATTAAACCTTATGAGTTACATCAGACTTCTCCATATTGGAGTTTAAATGTTTCTATTTATTTTGTCCTCTCTCTAACATTGGATAATCAAAACGTTCTCATCTTGAGCAGAAAAGAAAGATAAGACAGTTTCAAAGTTTAAATTCCAACCTAGCCATCTAACAACAATTATATATTTATATAGCCTACAGATTAATAATGCAAAATGTAACGTTGGATCAGAAACGTCTTGTTACATCTGGTTTGAGCAGGTTATATAGATAAAGAAAGATAAGAAAAATAACTATAGCATGTTTTCAGCATTGTTTTTTTTTCTGAGGTAATTTAGTGAAAGTAATCTATAATGTTTGCCTCTCACCGTATTTCTGTTGTTGTTAAAATAACCGCGGCAGCTCTTGAACTTTGCACCGGCGCGCGTCCGGAGAGAGAGAGAAAGCACACGGAGCTGAAAGGCCTTGAATAAAGCGCGTTTAGCTTTAGATAAAAATACGAGGATATAGCGCTGAAAGATATTTACCATAAACGACCCTGAGCGCTTGTTATATGTGATCACAACAACACTGCTCACTTAAAATGGTGCTGCTGTTACGGCTCGCGGTCTGGATGGATGCCGGGGTGCGGATGCACTTATAGAAGTATTTAAGGATAAAAGACTCGAGTTGCTTTTAAAATATTCACAAGTCCTTTTCCTCGAGTTGAGTAAAGTCTGGAGTCATTTCAGGTCAAGTCAAGTCTGAAGGCTATAAAATGTGAGTCGAGTCCGAGTCACTAACTCGAGTGCCCATCTCTGCCTCGGGTTGCATCAGACACATTTTGTTTGCATTTATTTTTGTCTTATATTAAGTATCCTGATATACACAATGTTATGCATAAACACAATTTTAAAGGAATACTAAAATGTTCACTGTATAAGGAATAATTTTTGTGATTATATAACATTATTACATACGTTATATAAAGCTTGAAGCATCAGAATCAGAATCGGCATCGTTATCGGCCGATCACTATGACAAGAAATCGGTACTCTCGGTATCGGCTGCAAAAATCCTGATTGGAGCATCCCTACTTAATGCGCAATTTGAACCCATAATTTGACCCATACAATGTATTTGTTGGCTACTGCTACAAATATACCTGTGCGACTTAAGACTGGTTTTGTGGTCCAGGGTCACATTTAGCGAAACGTAATCAGTAAGGGACAATTTTGTTCTCTTCAACTCACTGAATGGAAATGGTGCTTTATTTGCAAATGTTTTATGCAATATTCCAATTTCCAACATAGGTTTAATTCGTAACTTTGCATGAAAACATAGCTACTCTATGACTGCTGTTCCATAAGCGCCACCTGTTGTCAGAGAGTGAATTTGCGTTCTCATTCATCCCGTTTGCTGGTTTTGTTTTGTGCAGATATGTTTTATGCAGTACAGTTTCACAAAGCTAAAGTCAGAACATACTGTTTTTGCCTTAAATGGTGAAATTCTACAATGTAGGCCTAATTTACTTATCTTTTTTTGGACAGTGATTAAAAGGTAGTGGTTCTGCAACTAATTCATGCGTTCAGATTCATATAAATGCCCGTTCAGGGTAAAACCGTGATAAACTGTGAAAGCACCACAATCCTTAAAAAAAAACATAATAATAATATTAATAAAAAACAAAAAATAAAAAAAAAGTGATACAGACTTTTAGTCATTCTCAAAATCACTGACAAGTAAGGAAGGTCTGGTCTCTATCCTTTCCATTCTATGAGAAGACCAATATTTGCTCTGAGCAGAGCCAACAGGTGCTGTGGTCTCACAGGCTTCCTCTGATTGTGCTATTATGGGTGATGATTAGGCCTACTGGGAAAGAAGGCTTTGATAATGACACCTTTGTGTAATACTTTGAAGCAGAGAGGGAAAAAGCAGCAGTAGTGTTGATAAAACCTGTCTGAATACAAACCTGCGGCCCCCACAGTCATTTCCTAGTAAACACATCAACAGTTTCACTGAATCCATTTTTTTGGTTCAGCAGATCGACTGAGATGGGCCGAGCTTGTTCAGCAGATGGGCTGAAAATATATTCACAATTCCTCACGTATCACATGACTCACTATAGTAGGAATATAAAGTGAACTGAATTTTATCGGCTGAATGAATTGAGCTTGCATCATTGCATTCGTAATGCATGACCAAACACAACTCTCAACAGGAAAAGTGTGTTAGGAATTGCCATAGAATCAGGTCGGAGAACACACACAGAATAGCTATTCCACATTAACATCAACTAAACCACAATTGCAAACCACATCTTGTGTCCAGCACAAAGTCTTTTGAAATAGCTGCACAGTAACATATGAACTGCATCTTTATCAACAGGATGCAATTGTGTCTCTGAGGAACTGAGGACTTCGTAATCTCCACCAAAGTCTTACGTAGCAAAGCAAATAATAACTACACTGCAAGGTCAGGAGCGGGACTGTAAATAAGTTTATACTGATAAATATATTCATAACCTAAAACTGACACAAACACCTCTGAGTCTCACACACACAAACCAATGCATAAAAATTCATAGACTGACAAACTACTGAAGGAAAACCCTGTATCTTGCATTTTTCATATTAAATATGTAGAATGTTTAATTTTCTTATCAATCTGTTGATGCTCAAGAGTCAGATTATTTAAAAAAAGGTTTCCTTAAAACAGAATGATCCCTTTAAGAGTTTATTTATGACTTTTACTGGGTCAACTACTTGTTCATACAGTATGCCAATCAAAGAGAAAACTAAATTAAAGAGCCTGTTACCATAGCAACAACTCTCACTCTCTTTCTCACTTTTTCCCAGTTACCGACAAGCGTAGCCTCACTTGTTGGCTGTTGTCTGCAAGTGGTGCGACAATTAAACAGTTTTAATTCAGATATGTTCTTTTGAGAAAAAAAAAAAATAGTAATTTCATTTTATTTCAATTGAACTCTGGAAACATTTTAGTAAAGTAACTCTGTAACTAAATTCATCTCTATCACCTTACAAGAGAGGTAAAGGGAAGGAAACCACGCATGCAAACACAAAAACAAACACAGCAGGCATGGTGTGACGGGGAGGACCCTGAAATCTATTCAGGGTCCACATGGGTGTCAGTGTTGCACTCTCTAAAGAGGATACCATGAGGTCTGCCCTGATAAGAGACTCTGTCTTATGTGTGGCAGCCCATGGTGACAATGCACTGATAAACACAGAAGAGACAGCAGAACGATTCACACTGTCAGACACTATATTATGCAGACCATTTGAAAAGCAAAAGAGTCAATAAATGTGTTTCCGCAGGACAGTAATAAAACTTTGCACTGACTAAATTACTTTCTGATGATGAGAGCTCAGAATGATAAAACTTCAAAATCAGCTTCAATAATGGCATTTTTACGATCTAGTTGGATTATTTACAATTTTAATGTGTGTCTTGTCAGGGGACACTGGTTTCTCTCAGTTTTTTTCCTCTCACTTTTGTCTGTGTCCTTTGGTTAGCTCACTGGTGACACTAAGAGATGATTTCTATAAAGCTGTTTTAAAATATTATGTATTGTGAAAAAGGCTAAATAAGTTCAACTGAAGTGGGTCAGCCCATCTCATCTCAAAAATCGTAAAGTTGATTACTTGACCGTTTTTGATTTTTCAATTTTTTTTATTAATTAAATCAAAATATTTGGTAAGTATAGTGTACATATATTTATATTGGACTTAAATTCTAAGTCTAAGAACAATACATACATGACCCATGAAATATGTTCTAGAGATTAGTTTTTTAGTTTCAGATCATCCTGAGCTGAGATACTGAGGTTTAAATACCCATTTAGAAATTTTAGTAAATGTCTGTATAATTTTGTTAATGGGACTTTTTTAAAATTATTATTATTATTATTATTTTTTTTTTTTTACAAAAGGCAGCTGGTAGTTAAACCAAGTTTAAAAAAAGAAATCTAGTGGTTTTGCTATACTACTACATAGCGGAGCTCCGACTGATCAGCTACCGATCACTATCAGCCGATAATCGCTGTGGGATGTTTGATCAGTGGTCTCTAAAAGGCCGATCTCATAAACCAATTTCAAGCTAATGACGTGCCTCTCTCTCAAAATGCACAAGTGGCTTCAAATTAGGGATATGGCAAAAATATCATATCACGATTTTTTTTTGTTGTGTGTGAAATATCACAATTCTTTGTCATGTTGGTTTTTATTTGCAAGTTGTTTGAGCATTACAGCCAAAATAATTTCCCTGTTATAAAGACAAAGCCTTTTCAAGGTAACAAAATATAAAAAAGAATGGTTGATATTTAGGCCAAAGTGGGCGAAGATAAAAATGCTATTAAAAAATTAGAAGAAAGATACACATTACAAATACACATAATATACAAATAAAACAAACAGTGTTTTATTTTCAGGTACAATAGATACCCAACTGAGCTTATACATAAACCTTGTGTGTTTTGACAGTATTAGTGCTGAAGATAACTTAGTTCAATGATCAGGCACTGTTTGACAGGTTTTTTAGTACGCGCGCTTCGGGTGTACATGCTCAGAAAAAGCGCACGTCAGACCAGCGCGTGAATGAAACTTTGAATCAGTAAGGCTTTAAAGCACATGCAAATAATATACTTTTGTGATTGCGAATATGTGCAGTGTCCTGTGAGAGTAACTCTACCGCCGAGTTAACACTGATGTGAATGTATGTGGTGTTATAACAGTATATTGGTGAAAAATATGGCTTTAAAAAGATCGGTGTCAGTATCGGCAGATACGGCTTTCTGTGATTGGTGATCGGCCTCAAAAATCCTGATCGGAGCACCCCTACAACTACGTAGAGGTAATCACTCAAACAACATTACGAAAACTAAAAATGGTCACGCAACCTCTATTGGACGGATTAGCCATCCAACTCGATGTTTACAAAAAAGTCTTTGGATTTAATTATTTTAGCATATCTGAAAAGTGTACACTGTAATGTATATAAGAATTTAAACAGATTATCTAAAACTAAACACAATTACACTGATGCATAGTCATGATATGCATGCTGCAATAACAATGATGATGATAAGTAATATATCACCATGCTTCAACTACTGTTGCAACAGGAAGCTTTACAGCTAAAATGAAATAATGTACAATATGGACATTGTTAAGCAGCTGTAATGAGCTGACCATCAGCTTAGCTGTGGGCTTTAGGCTGATTCTCTAAGAGAAGTTAAAACTGTTTTAGAGCTGCTTAAATGTATTTTAGGCCAAGCTCTGCTTCTCTTGTTCATTTTACTGTGAATTAAGCACCTATAAATCAAACTTATATTAAACTCACAAATCTTGTAGTGTGCATTTAGCTGTGACTTTGTGCTTGTAACAGTGATATAAAACTTTTCATATGAAAATAACTAACTTGGAGTTTCAAGGCATTTCAGTGAAATATTTTCGTATATTAATGAAATACAGTGCAAGTGAAATTTATATTTGTACAAAATTGTCACTGTAAATCCCTGTGTTTTTTCAATCACACATCACAGACATAATGTGAGCCATGGCAGTGCAGTGCCACAGTCCCAGTCAGGAAACATAATCAAATTAGTATCCAGTGAATCACCTATGATCAGTACACAGATTAAACAGTCGCAGTGACAGGCAAAGCAGGAGGGATTAGACCGGAGTTCCCCTGAAATATCATTTAGATGATTTCCAACCAAAAGGCCACTTTTCTTACATTCTAGTTTTTCTCTTTCCTTTCAACCACTTCCTCCTACAGAAAACACATTCATAACACAGGCAAACCCCGGCATCAGTCAGAAGAACTGCAGAGCAAAATAGCAATAATAATAATAATAAGTTACTTGGGCATACAAACCCACACACCTGTGTGAACACAAGTCGTGAACATAAACATTACACCTACATGCCTCACACTTAATAAAAGTCTCCCTCAGACCTTAATGCTTTAACAACTATTACTCAACCTGTGCAACAAAAAGCCTCAGGGTGACAGGAGCAAAACACCAGACCCAGGACTGATTCATTTTAGCTCTGCTCAGCTCGATAATTCATTTTATTATTATTAAAAAACAAGCTGAGTAATATTGAGTGGGATCAGACTACACTGTTGCATGACACATCTGTCACATCCCTGAGCTAGCGCAGGATATTCTGTTCAGATAATACTCTATTTAGTTGTCATGGGGGAAAACCAGGAACGTTTTCCCAGGCCCAGTGTCAAGGGGGCCCCTTAATGTCCTCTGTTGCAAAGCCTACTGGGTATCATTCCAGATAAAATAAGGATTTTGCTATTTGTTTGATGCAATACTGCAAAATCGAGTAAACTACATTACACTATTCAGTACTAGACTGATACAAAGACTACTTGCTTCTTTTTTTATATCACATTCTTAAAGGAGGAGCCTTATGTTTTCTAGTCTAAAAATGTCCTGTGTGCAGTGGAACTGAATGAGTCACAACGACACCAGACATTTAACTGATTCAACATAAGGACTGTTTGATTCTCAAGTTAAACTGGGACTGAGGCCAAGCCATGTGGCAAGAGAGTAACGCGAAAACTACTTAAAGGGGTGGTCCAAACTGCTCCTAAAACTGCTATTCATACAAAAGATACGTACAATAAAACATCACGTTCTCTTTACTTTTTCTAAATCCGTGGGTCATGCAGTTAAACGAGCACCAGGACTCTTTTACTGGATTTAAACCCTGTTAAAACACTCTTTCGTAATGCAGGATACAGCCCAGGACCATGTAACAACAGTGTCTGGATGCAGACCGCAACTTTTCCGTGCCTGGTCATTTCAGGAACTTAGGCTATTTTAATTTTTAGCTCAAAACTAAAGTTTTTAGCTTATGTGAAAATATGTACTTTGTTTATACTTCTTTATTTTGTTATGGCGAACTGACCCAGCGAACATGTAACAGTTAGCAGTGTTTCTTCTTCATCGTTCTTTGATCCAGCTGATCAATCCATTTAACGCAGAGGTTATTTGTTTCTCTTGTCCTTTACGCTGACAACACTCCCAAGAGACTGACCGTTATTATGATACTGAACAATATGGCATATTATTGTTACTCAACTGTTGTTACAGTTTCCTTACCTTCAATCTGAGAATCCAGCGTGTTGGACATTTCTATCAAAGTGGCTTCTTTCGTCTTCCCCGTTATTCTCTTCATGTTAAGTTCGTGCGTTTCTTTTCTCCCACGAGACAATTAAAAAATCTGTAGGTCAACCAGATTAATCTGTCTTTTTTTTGGGCTGCCGAACGGGATTTCCGCCTTCAAGCTTTAGGATGTTAGTAGGAAGAATGTGGTGGCTAAACTGTGAATTCCTCGCTCGCTTTCTTCTACATAACATCAATTACTAGAGGAGCAGCAGCAGCGGCGGCGAGCAGAGGAGATGCGATGGTGATGATGTCTTAAAGGGGAGTGGCTTTCCGTCGGCATACTGACATACAATTTGTGAAAAATCGTTCTTTATTTCCTGTGTCTCTGTTAAACCACATTACTACACGGTATATATGTTTGATTAAATTCAAAATTAATCTGTAAAAGTATTCACCTCTATTTGTCATGTTTGTCCTGTAAAGGAGATTTGGGATTATGATTCTTACTATATGCAATCCTACATATCCATTACATCAATTAATTTTTAATGAAAGCACACTGGGTCAGGTCGCACGTGCGATCTTTGAGCATTTGCTCCCTCTGCTGGTCATTGAGCAGATAGCGAAACGTTGGGGGTGTGGTCCAATCCCCTATAGTACCCTGTTAAGTGAATTTAAAAGGGTATTCTGCCATCCTACATTCTAAAATCGTTCTAAAAGAAGACATTTTTGGCATCTATGGTTCCATGAAGAATGTTTAACATAGGCTACATTGAACTTTTCCAACCCGCAAAAAGATTCTTCAAAGTGGTAAAAAGTTCTTTAGATTTTTTTTAAATGTTATAAATAAATAAAATATTGATAAATTTAGGTTAAATTAATAAACATGGTGAAATTTTTTTTTTTTATTACGACACCTTAATTAAATTAATGTTGTGATGTTTAATGTGAAAATAAATGTGCTTAATTTATTACATAAAATTTCGGCGTTTTAATTATTGAAATATTTATTCAATATTATTTGAATATTTAATAATATCTTAAACTCACATATTTGAATTATATAGATTTATATATTTAAACGTAACTGACTTTATATTATATTTGAGAAGAAGTGAACGACACCGCTGTTTTCTTTCTTGAAGGTAAACTACATTACCCACAAAGCATCTCTTCGTGTAGCATGCGCATTCACTACAGCTAAAGGTATGCTATTGCTTATGTGAACAGCCAGATACGAGTCAAATAACTGAGTAATCTTCAAAATATGGATGCTGTATTTAGATCATTTTGTTACCGTAAATTCTGTTGGGTCTAAGGGCGTTTTGAGTTCTTTAGATCACGTTAATTTTCACAGCTAGGCGGATTAGCTGCGTTAGCTGTTTTAACGTGCGTGATCGGATTATGTTTCTGTTCGCTGACATTTCATTCAAGTAATGATTCTGATTTTGTCAAAATGCCTCTATTTTGCTCATTTCTTTAACTTAATAAGCAGACATACAAAAATATGCTGATTTTGTTTCATACACGCTTACATAGGAAGAAAAGGACAGCCTCAAGACGAAACGCTATGGCCATAACTTTGATCCGTGCTCTGGACTCAGTGATTTTAGCTAAAATGACCACCAGCTCGCAGTACCTGTGAGTCTTCAAGCCCAGTAAGATACCTGCATGCACCCATGCGTCGTTCCAGCTGTATAACACATCCTCTGTTTTCTTCAGAGTATTGCCATTATGAAGCATACAAACGTCTTCATATTAAAGAACCACAAGATCTGAAAAATATGAATTTTAATCATTATTAATGTAATGGAATACCTGTGCTAAATACATGTGATGTAATTGTATATTTAATAAGTGAAGGTCTCACTGCTTGTTTTTTATTCTGGTTCCCACAGGTGTCTCAAGATCCTTTTGGTGAGCGAGTAGTTCTTCATCTGTGCTTTTCTCTCCATTTGACAGTTTATTTCTCACGAGTTGGTAAAAAAATAAAGTTAAAGATTCACCATTTAAATTATTTAGTTTATTAGCACTATTGTTATGTGCAGTCAATACTTTACATTTACTTTGTTACTCTCGGAGAAACTGTCCGATTCTGGTTTAGTGCATCTCTCTAAGTAAATATTTCTTAATTTCTTTTATCTTCAGATCTTTCAGAAGACCTCGCAGCATAAATATCCAGCTTCTAATTGTATCACTTGACCTAACCTCGGAGTAGCAGCACAATGAGTGACTCAAACCGCAAAGAAAAGGATGCCCTCAACAGTCTGTCTAACAGAGATGCAATTGAACTCCCAGATGATCTTTCTCTGAGTGACTCTGACTCTGATGAGCCCACTGAGCATTTCAGCAGAAAGGTTGAGGACTTGTCATCATCCTCCGAGGATGAAGACAAGACTCGGCAGCATGTCCAGTCTGTTCCTAAGGAAAATCCCACCTTCAGACTGACAGGTGGGAGCTCTGGTTTCTGTGATCGGAGCAGGGACATCTTTGCACAGTTGGATAGTGCTGCAAAGGTCACATCTAAAGATCTAGGCGAAGACAACATCCTTGATGGCACGTTTGCCCGTCCTGCTCCACCATCACCTCCACAGGAAGCTCAAACGAAGTGTGTTGTCCAAGAGACAACCAAAAAACAACCTCCAGGTAAAAAACTCCCAGACTACCTTGCAAACCCTGAGCGCTGGACCCACTACAGTCTTGAAGATACGGCTGACACCAGTGATAGAAAGAATAGTCAGATCGCTCATCAGTTTATACGAGGTCTTCAAGACAGCAGGAGGTCTCAGAAAGATGTGCTTGAGACTTTCACTCCAGCTTTCAACCAGGATCATGGCAGCACCAGTGAGAACAAGATTGTGTTCACTAAACCCAAGATTAAAGATCAGAGTGGGAGCAAACTTGATAATGCTAAGAAGGAAGAAGTTGAACTTCAACACTTGGATGACAGACAAGAGACAGATGAAGGAGTGGATGGTCCTCTTCATCGCCGCTTCAGCTCATGGGAGAATAAAGAGAAAAAAAGAAAGTGGGGCACTGAAAAAGAGGGGGAAGACAAAAAGGTGTCCACTGTTGTCTTCAACAGTAGCAAGAAATTAAACCGCAAACATTTCCGTAAGACACTTGAAGACGATGAAGGTGGCACAGAGTGAGCACTTTGAACATAAATACTTAAAACTACTGTTTTAATGTTTGTTTTTCAAACATACTATTTTGTATAAAGTTGTTTGACTTTCCACGTATCTTAGTTTTTGTTGTATAATCCATGAAAAGCTCTTGCTGTCATACTGTACAGGCTCAAAGGATAGTGAAACAAAATAACCCACATGTCTATAGATTGAAAACCTGTCTGCAGCATATCAGTGTTTTAGTGTGTGTACGATTATTCTGTGGTACTGTATCGATTTTTTTATGACCACTTCTCATGAATAAATTTGACTCAGTTATGTGCTTTGAGATCACATTTAACAAGTGTTCTTTGTCTTGATGTTGTTGAAAATGTAAAGCTCGATGTTTTGCATGGCCACATGTTGATTGATCATGAACAATGCAAATTAGGAGAGGAATTCCTCTTCTGGTACAGTAGCAAGGCTGTAACATCCATGGACATTGAGTTTGATATCATTTTGAAAATACAGAGGAGTGACAACTCTAACCATCTCTTCACATTCAGAGCTGACTGTTGGTAGTAACGTCTGTGTAGTGTGAACAGCTTTAAGGAGAAGGCGGAGTTGAGTTTCGATCTCGTTATCAGTATTGATATGTGTGTATCGACAGTAAATAAGCCTCAGCCCCGCCCTTCAAACAGAGAGCGGTGACGTATGTGGTCTCACCTGTAAAGGTAAATGGCACGAGCATACCGTCGTGCTTGCGGATCTCTTAAACATGAAACTGCGGAAGTTCACACTGCTTTCGATCGCTCTCGGTTAGTTTTCATTTCTCGCATTAGTTAAGAGCTGGTCCTCGGCTATGTGAGGATAAAAGAAGAGAAACCGATGTCAGTCTGCCTGAACTTAACTGATCTGCTTTGGGAACTTTGATGAGGATGTTCTTCACTGATCGAGAGGTACTGTGTGTGTGTGTGTGTGTTGCAGGTTTCGCATGTGCAAAGGTAAAGGCTTGTCTGATTGATCTTGAAGTGAAGTGTTTATTCATTTCAATGTGAAACTTTTGATCGCTCATGTGAAGAGAAAAGGCTAGTGATTGATTTCTTAGTTAAGATTTCTGATTAAATAGAGCTATTTAGAATGGAAAAATATTCTGTATAGTAGTTTTAAATGTACAGTTTATACACTTAAATATATAATTTTCAGTAGGCTACAGTAGACGAGTAGCAGTTTCTGTGTTGCACTCACTCCGTCGTAAACATCATTGTCTAATGTTACTCAAACAATATATAGAGAGGCAACCCTGCCCAAAACACAATAGAAAATGTAATGGTTATAATGGGAATTGTATTGGTTTTAATGGAAACTATAATGGTGTCTACTGGTATGTGATGGATTCTATTGGTGGGATGTTAAATCCTATTGGAAAAATGCCCAAAACACACTACAAAAAGGATTTTTGTAATGGTTTTACTGGAAAAAGCTAATGGTTTATAATGGTTTTTTAATGGAAACCATTTTTTAGCAGGGATTTTACAGTAACAGTATATCTCATAGAGCACTGTTTAAAGTAGAGAGGTGCATCTTTTTGTTTACAGTCTTCTGTCAAGGAAGACAAAACCTTTGTTATGACTATATAACTTTTCCCTCGTGAATGACTGTGTACTGGGATGTAAAATAACTGTCTCATTTGAATTATTAAAATGTGTGTAGTGTAGTTATTTCACAAAGATATAACAGTGTTATTTAGGAAGGATTGATGTCTTCAGAAGATGACGAAGTTTTCTGAGGAACACTCACCCGACCTGAACATCTTGTTACTGAGAACTTTCAGGTGTATGCTTCAGAAAAGAGGCTTTGCTATGACTGTAAACATTCTGTATCAATGTTTATGTACTCTGTGTACTCAGTGTGTATGTTTTACTTAGACAGCTCATTCACTTAGTAACAAAATATATTTCTTTATTTTATGGATGTTTTAGACTCATTATTAATGGATGTTGTGAGATGTTGAGTAAAATGATCATGATGTGTTCGTATTGCGTAAAATGTGTGCAAAATCTGAATGAATAATAGTGTTGTTGTGGTTGAACAGGTTATTTGTCATGAGGCTGTGCTCCTTTAAATGTCATAGCGCAAGAACATACTTTAATTATCGTGGCTTTAGTTAATGATTATGTAAGGCAGAGGAGAGGAATCAAAATCCATGTTCTTAGTGATTCCTCTGTGCTTCTGTCTTTCCAACACACACTCAGACAATTGTAGTTATACAAAAGGTTACCCAAAGGCATGTCTAGGCCTGTATTCATACCAGCAGTAATAGCTTCTGTCAAGCAGAAAGTAAAATATAGAACAGGAAGAAGAAATAAAGCTTTAAAACGCTACCACAAGAAGTTATTTTATGAAAAAGTTTTTTTTTTTTTTTTTTTTTTACATCGGTGATTTGATTCACATCCTTTGATGTTATAAATTATATGCATAATCCTATAATATAATTCCCATCCCTATTTTTTTTCACAAACGCATGGTTTCTGAAAGACTATACATAAGCTCCATTTGAAGTCCAGTTACACTTGGGTCCAAAAATCTGAAACGGCTAGTAAAATTAATTTATACTGTTTTAATTAGAAGTGTAATTAACCATATAGCCTACTCTTAGGATAACAACGTCAGTAAACATCTTCATTGTATCCCTCTGTAATAGTATGGTCAGTTTGCTTTTTATAGTATAAAGGTTAGTCATTAAGTGTTACTGTCCAGCTGTCACTGTAATAACTTGCATGAGGATTGGTTAGACATTTGCATTTCAATTGAGATAAGGCTGGCTTCACAAACAAATGTCAGTTTGCATTATGCACATTTTCCTTTACAGTATGTCAATTAAAGAGATTGGGTAGATTAATTTTAGTACATACAGAAATCTTCTGCTGTCCACAATACATGAGGGACAGTGGCAGCAGATGTAGAATTCTGATTCAGACTGAGGGAGTTCACATATACACTGAAATGAAGCATTGTTTTGTATAATTTATGCATATAAAGTGTTCTTTACCTAATCTTTGTCATTCCTATGTACTGCAGGAAGATATGGCTCTGTTTGAGCTGGACAATGGAAATGAGCCTTTACTTCCATCACAGGTATGAAAAGAAACCATGCCATATGTGTTTTTGTGCATTTGTTGACTAACTGGGTTCAATACAACAGTCACCGCAGTGATATTTCTACATGAGCACATGTTCAGTTATGATAAGTACACATGCAAAGCACATGATAAATTACCACACTATGGTCATAATACCACATTCACATCACCACTTGCCTTATATGACCTAAACTTCTGAGAAAACCAAGTGACAGTCACAGGCACAAATACTGACACAAAACCAACAGTCAGCAAGTCATCTGATCGATAATTGATATTCCCAGAAAAATAGCATGTCTGCAGCTAGATTCTCTCTGTCTTAACCTAGTTGTTTCTGCATTTGTTTCATTTAGCGTAACTTGCACCTTCCTCGATTATATGACTATGTCCTGGTGGCTGATAAAGTGGAGGACATGGAGGACCAAATATTTAAGAAGCAGGATGCCTTTATCTGCGAACTGAAACAGAAGAACATTAAAGTGACTGTATGTTATGTCACTGTCACACACATTAGTGTTGTGTCTTTCATTTTTTTTCAGCTACATTTTTCTTACTTAAGGTTCTCATTTCTGTTAAACAGAGAATTGAACATGCTGGAAAGGTGTTCTTCGGTATCTGTGCACCTGAGGAGATTTTTGCAAAGTACAAGTACTTACTAAAGGTGTCTGATGCCTGTAACTGGAGTGGAGAGCAAAAGTGTGACTTGTCTGTCTCAATGTGCACCAGGTGAGGGTCACAGTCCTCAGTTTGCTTAAAATGCATTTGAAATCCGTTGTTCCATTCAAAGCGTTTGTAATGAGTTTTTATTTCTGTGTTTCGTAGAATCAGGATTGTCTACTTTGTCTTGAACAATACCTTTATAGGATCAGGAGGTACATTACATTTTTCCTCTAAGAACTAAGAACTTACACTACCTTTTGATAGTTTGGGGTCATTTAAGATTTTTTTTTTATGTTTTAAGATTTTCTTTTCATCTTTAAGCCTTTCAAATACTTTGCTAAGCTATACATAAAAAGGGTGTAATGTAAAACTAAATTGAATCTAGATATGTTTACATTTGCCTAAGCACATATTAAAAGGCCTCAGATATAAAAACACCCATTTATGTTCAGTTTGTTTTAAGAAATATTAAAAAGGGACAATAACCGAGCCCCTCTAATATTATCAATGTCTCTATCTACTATTTCACTCTGTAAGAGGGCCTTAGAGACCTGTTGTGTCAAGGTGCTTTTGAGTCCATCTTCTGTCTGCATGAGGTAAATGTCTTTAAGCCCTTATTTGTTATATTCATCTACACTGTAGCCAAACAAATCATAAAATAAACATCTGAGCTTTTTATTCTAAAAGGTTTTGTTAAACATTGTTGACTTGTCTCTTCAGAAAAAAGAGCAGAAAAAACTAAAGAAGAAGTGGGCAAGCTGGTTGGCAGTAATGAAGCTTTTTCAACAGCCTGTCACTGATATCAAGTAAGTTCTCCTTGTTTTATCTTGTGTTCTCTGTTCCTTGATTATATATATTTTGTAACACTATCTGTATGCACGTAATTTTTAGGGACTATTTCGGGGAGAAAGTGGCACTGTATTACCTGTGGCTGGGCTGGTACACACGCATGCTTGTCCCTGCAGCTATTATCGGTATTGTTGTGTTCTTGTACGGCCTTGCCTTCTTCAATACAAGTCCGCTCATGTGAGTATATTTAGAACAAACAGCTTCACGTGAGTGTTGAGGTGTATAGACAGATGACAGATCAAATTCAGTCAGACTAATCTGATTTTAATCTACACCCAATTATCTCTAAAATTGCTGTTGGTGTTTGTGTATTGTGGTGTGTTCTTACAGTCATGAAGTCTGTGACTCCGACATCATCATGTGTCCAAGATGTGACATAAGATGCAGCGTCTGGAACCTGTCTGACACCTGTACATATGCCAAGGTCCGTGAATAAACAAGTGACTGTTTAATTATAATCCAGCACTTTTCGACACTATTAATTGTTGAATATGATATACAACAGTTAATAGTGTTGAAAAGTGCTGAATATTATTGTACACTATCGTTTAAAAGATAGGGGTTGGTTAGACTTTTGAATGTTTTTGAAAGAAGTCTCTTATGATCACAAAGTCTGCATTTATATGATCAAAAATACTGTTAAAACACTAATACTGTGAAATAATATTGCAACTCTTTTCTATTTTAATATATTTTAAAAATCGAATTATTTCCTATGACGGCAAAGCTGAATTTTCAGCAGTCATTTCTCTAGAACAGCATATATTTGAATTAGAAATATTTTGTGTCATTATAAATGTCTTTGTTATTTTTGATCAGTGTAGTGCATATTTGCTGAATAAAAGTGTTCATTTCTTTCAAAAAGAAATCTTACTAACCCCGACGTTTGAACAGTAGTGTGTATTCAAAATAAACGGCACTATTATCTGCCAGTGTTTCTCTGTGAGTTCTCGACTAGTTGTGTTAACAAAGTAAATGCTTACAAACAGGTGAGCCAACTATTTGACAATGAAGGGACGGTGGCTTTTGCCATGTTCATGGCAATTTGGGGTGAGTTTTTGCCATTTAGCAAAAATGAAATCCATATTTCTCTGTGAAATGACATAGATGCTGAAGTAGTGTGATGTTGTTTGACTAGCAACCCTGTTCTTGGAGCTTTGGAAGAGACATCGAGCTCTGCATGTGTCGAAGTGGAAAGTGTTTGACTGGTGCGAGGAGGAGGTAAGGGTTATTACTCTTTCCCTCATCATTACTTTTAGCATATTTAATGTGCATCTTCTAATGGAGCCAAATAACTTGGTCTATGCACAGGAAGAATTGATTTTGGAGATCGTAAATAACCCCAAGTGTAAGCCAAAAGAGTTCAGACATTCCTACCTGCGCAGCATCGTGGTGCTTCTTTTGGTCACATTAGTGGTGAGAAACTTTCACTTACTACTTACACATACAAACAAATAATGTAACAAATAATAATTTATCTTCATTGTGTTCAGCTGGTGGTGATCATAGGTCTGACCCACGCTCTGGTCATCTGCCGTGTTTTAACTGCAATATTGTTGTCCCAAAGCAACTGGCACTTTCTGCGTGATCATTCCACCACAGTAGCCATGTTATCTGGAGCTGTGTTGCACTACATTACTATTCAGGTTATGACTCGGGTAAGTACTGGTACGTAGATAAACTGTCCAATGAGGAAAGAAATTGGTTGGAAGAAAATAATAGATTCTTTTCTTTTCAGGTCAACAAAATTGTGGCCTTCAAACTGTGTGAGTTTGGTGGGTATTAAATGTTGTCAGCATTAAATCAATTACATTAATAAACTGACAAACTACCTGTACTAAAATGTAATACCTGTTTATTTGCAGAAAAGCCCCGCTCTTTTGCAGCCACAGAGAAGCGCTTCACAGTGAAGATGTTCACATTTCAGTTCTTTACCCTCTTCTCATCTCTATTTTATGTGGCATTCTTTCTAGGAAGGTAATTGTGCGTATGTGTGTTTGTGCTTTTGTAGTTATTTTCTCTTGTGGCAGGCTATTCAAAGAGTCTCTTTATGCTGTACTTAGGTTCAATGGACATCCAGGAAACTATGTTCGAATAGCAGGGAAATGGAGACTAGAAGAGGTATGTCATGCCAGTTTTATTTTACATTCCATTTATATTTAGAAATGCATATTTAGCTATATTTATACATTTGTCAGGCACTTTTAGTCAAAGTGTGATTCTAATCTTGAAATCTAATTGCAAACAAAAAATTCTGTGATTTAGTGTCATCCAAGTGGCTGCCTTACAGATCTCTTCATCCAGATGGCTGTTATTCTGGTGCTCAAACAAACAATCAACAACATATTCGAGTTCACAGTGCCGTAAGTGTTTTCTAAAATACTGTATGCACTAAAACCAAATAAGATAATAATTTGCATAAAGTTCAAGGCATTAATGTTTGCCTACAAAACCAACACTGGCTTTGCTCCCCTCTATCTAAATTCATTACTTCAGATACAGGTGCATCTCAATAAATTAGAATGTCGTGAAAAAGTTAATTTTTTCTTGTAAGTTATTTCAAAAAGTCAAACTTTCATATATTTTAGATTCATTGCATGTAAAGTAAAACATTTCAAAAGTTTTTTTGTTTTAATTTTGATGATTAGAGCTTACAGCTCATGAAAGTCGAAAGTCAGTATCTCAAAATATTAGAATATTTACATTTGAGTTTCAATTAATGACCATCCCTACAGTATAAATTCTGGGTATCTCTTGTTCTTTGAAACCATAATAATGGAGAAGACTGATGACTTGGCAATGATCCAGAAGACGAACATTGACGCCCTCCACAAAGAGGGTAAGTCACAGAAGGTCATTACTGAAAGGTGTGGCTGTTTACAGAGTGCTGTATCAAAGCATATTAAATGCAAAGTTGACTGGAAGGAAGAATTTGGGTAGGAAAAGGTGCACAAGCAACAGGGATGACCGCAAGCTTGAGATTACTGTCAAGCAAAGCCGATTCAAACACTTGTGAGAGCTTCACAAGGAGTGGACTGAAGCTGGAGTCAGTGTATCAAGAGTCACCACGCTCAGACGTCTTCAGGAAAAGGGCTACCAAGCCACTTCTGAACCAGAGACAACGTCAGAAGCATCTTACCTGGGCTGTGGAGAAAAATAACTGGACTGTTGCTCAGTGGTCCAAAGTCCTCTTTTCAGATGAAAGTACCAAAAGCTGGTTCAATGACCATAGCGTTACTGTGCTTGATTGGCCAGCAAATTCGCCTGACCTGAACCCCATAGAGAATCAAGAGGAAGATGAGAGACACCAGATCCAACAATGCAGATGAGCTGAAGGCCACTGTCAAAGCAACCTGGGCTTCCGTACCACCTCAGCAGTGCCACAAACTGATCACCTCCATGCCACGCCGAATTGAGGCAGTAATTAAAGCAAAAGGAGCCCCTACCAAGTATTGAGTACATATACAGTAAATGAACATACTTTCCAGAAGGCCAACGATTCACTAAAAATGTTTTTTTTATTGGTCTTATGAAGTATTCTAATTTGTTGAGATTGTGAATTGGTGGGTTTTTGTTAAATGTGAGCCAAAATCATCACAATTAAAAGAACCAAAGACTTAAACTACTTCAGTCTGTGTGCATTGAATTTATTTAATACACGAGTTTCACAATTTGAGTTGAATTACTGAAATAAATGAACTTTTCCACGACATTCTAATTTATTGAGATGCACCTGTATATGTGCCCTCTAGAAGCTTGCGTTCTGCAAGTGAACGTCACTTTATTGTGCCATCCCAAAGAGGCACAAAATCAATTTCTCGGACTTTTAAATTAAACGTTCCCTCCAGGTGGAATGACCTGCCCAACTCAATCCGAGCAGCCGAGTACTTAGCCATCTTCAAGAATCAGCTAAAAACACATCTCTTCCATATTTATTTGACCCTCTAACTCTAGCACTATAAAAAAGCACTATTTTTTTTATTAAAAAAAACTTGCCCCTTTTAGACTTACATTCTATTCATTTACTAACTGCTTGTTTTCTTTAAAAAAAAAAAACTAACACTAGCTTCTCTAATTATTTGTATTCTATCTATTTGTTTTATTTTTATTTTTCATACAATTAGCAAAACCAAAAAAGGCCTCTAACACTAGATTGCTCTATTCTTTTTCTGTTCGATCTATTTTCTTTTTATTTATTTATTTATTTTTTTTTAAACCTTGCTACGTGTACTACGTTAAGCTAACTGAGACTTGTTATAGCACTTGCACATCATTGCTCTTTTGTTGATTTTGATTGCTTCCATTGTCTTAATTTGTAAGTCGCTTTGGATAAAAGCATTTGCTAAATGACTAAATGTAATGTAAGATAAAATCTTCATATTTTTCCAGATAAAAAAAATACAGCATTTATTGGACTTCTTGGATTTTTGTCTTATTTTCTATCTCTGCTTCTTTTTCTTTGTTGGTGGTTGCAGCTGGTTAAAGCTGTGTCTTAAGCGGACGAAAGCCAAGACGATGCGCAGAAAGTGTGGTAACTGTTACCGGAAGGCATGTCGAGATGAGGAGAGCAGCTTCGAAACATGTGACCTCTGCAAGCTTCGTAACTGGATGGAAAACTACGACCTGACTGATGTTAATGCTTTCAGCTTGTTTAATGAGTTTTTGGAAATGGGTTTGTATCTTTCTCGGTTACCTGTCTTCAGTCCAAACTAGTTTTACAGTACCGCTGACTTACCAATAACATCTTTTTATTTAATTTAGTTTATATTTTGACATTTGTTTGCGTAATCTTTACAGTAAAGCCACATGCTTTATTTTTTGTGGTAATGTTCCCATGCTAAAATATCATCTACTAACATATACTGTTCTCTGTGTCATTAGTTCTTCAGTTCAGTTTCACCACCATCTTTGTGGCTGCATTCCCTCTGGCTCCCTTGTTGGCCCTTATCAATAACATATTTGAGATCAGACTGGATGCCATCAAGATGGTCAGCCTTGAGCGCCGTCTAGTGCCCAAAAAGACGAATGACATCGGTGAATAGCTACTGAATTTGTCTGCAGATGATGACGTGTATGTCAGTTTTCAGCATCAAGTAAACATAATGTGCCATTTATTCTCCTCTGGCAGGTGTGTGGACTAGAATATTAGAAGCTGTTGGGGTGATGGCTGTCATTGCTAATGGACTAGTGATTGGGATTTCCTCTGACTTCATACCCCGTCTGGTGTATCGTTACCATTATGGACCTTGTGCTACCAGCAATAGTACAAGCCTGGAGTGAGTAGGAAACCAAATAAATAGTTTTTTACCCACCTTTTCATCTCACCACAGTTTATTGGCAAAAAAAAAGTGTCAAATGAAAAAATGTGTTTGTTTAAGTGTATGGCACTAGATTTCTCCTGTAATGAGTACATTTAATTTGTCTGACAGCTGTATGACAGGATACATCAACAACACTCTGGCAACAGCATTCATGTCCAATGTGAATGTCAAAGAAGACTTCAAGCACTTGCTAGAGAAAGGATATAATATTACGCAGTGCAGGTGACACTTGTTTTGATGTACCTTTTAATAATGCAGATGAACTTTATTGGTTTGTTCATACAGGCTAATAAGGGAAATGCTTCATGCGTATTGTTTATTTTACAGTTACAAAGACTACCGCAGTGATGTAGACCAGAGTCTCACCTCTCAGTTTTGGCTCATTCTGGCACTTCGCTTTGCCTTTGTTATTCTGTTCGAGGTACAAATATTAGAGCTATTCAACTTAACTTTCTGTTTTTTAACGTGCATTACTGTGTTCATTATTGGTTAAACATTGTCTGAGATCTTCTGTGCTTCTCTCTCTGCTCAGCATGTAGTGGTGATGTGCAAGTTTATTGCAGCCTGGTTTATACCTGACAGTCCTATCAGAGTGAAGAATGACAGGCTAGACGACAAACTGAGAAGACTGAAAAAGGAACTTGAGTAAGTATACGCGAGTAAGACTGAGATATAACTCTTTCTTGCCGCTTTGCATTCATTGTGAAGTTATATTAAAATATTTAGGAGTCCAGTTTTAAGCCTCAACAAATCCTCTGCTTATTAACTGTTCTTGTTTTTCTGTCTCTAACAGGGAAGCAAATACAATATATAACAGCAGATGCACTGAGGTGTGAACGATGAAGGTTCAAAGCAGATTCTTTTATATCAGAGATTTGAAAACCTGACTTCCGTGTGCACAACAAGACTGACACAAGGAAGATTTCTGTATTTGAGATCATTATCTCACTTTGTATCCATACGTGAGATGTATCTCTTCACTACTTTTAGAGCCATTATTGGAGCTTTGCTCTCTTTGCAGTTTACAGTTTTCCCTCAAGATGAGTCATATTTGCTCTGCTTCAGAGGGATACACCATACATTTTTTGGGGGTTGTATCATAAACTAATTATGTTTCTGAGCAAGGAAAGAAAATTAGCTTTTTTAAAAATTAAAAAAAAACTGTGAAAATGTAAAATCCGACAGTTGATGTTTTTTTTTTTTTTTATGAAACAAGCCTAAAAGTATCCATTAATTTTGTTGCCAAAATTTTTATTTTACAATGATTCATGTCGCCTAGAAGACTATTTTAACAGGATATATTTATATATTTTGGTGTTTGCTTATAAAAAGTAAGAAAGCTTCAAACTGTCTTTGGCTTTACTGACTTTTTATGTAAATCCAAAGACCTGAATGTGACATAAAGGAAAAATACAGGAAGTTATGCCATTGTGTGATATGCTCTTTACAATGCTGTCCATGGCTTTTCTAAACAACTTTCTTTCTCATTAAATATAAATATATTTTGATATTGAATTTTTTTAATATTGTCTTATTGATGTATTCATTAATTTTGTTCCAGAAATGAAGTAATGGGGTGAAATAAATGTTGATGTTGAAGTTGAAATAAAACTGTCAACATGTTTTCCTCCTTAAGGTGTCACTGCTGAGTTGCTTCAGACAAAGAATGAGTGCTTGTATTGCGCAAAGAGATCACATAGTTTCTTTTGGCCAATGTGATTTGTCTGTCAGTTGCTTAAAATAAGCTAAATTATATTACTTCCCCTTCATAATTTTGCAAGAATTTAATAGTAGAAATAATAATAAATGGAATGTGAAGAAGGTTTGTGTAAACCTTCCTAAAATATCAATAAATCTTACTTTAAGTATCTTCTAATAATAATCCATGAAAAGATGAGTCAGCTGTGTCTTATTTTGTAGCAGAACTTATGCATTCATTCTTTTTATATAAAACAGCAACTTTTTTTAACTACTGCTTTCTCTAAGTGTTGCTGGGTCACACATGGGGAACTGAGTAATTTCATGTGTGCATATTTCTGTGGCTGCGTTGGGCTTTTCTGTTCAGCCAAATATACTTGGCTCATACCACTCAAACCAGATATGCATAAAATGTGGAGTGCCTTTGTAATTTAGAGACATTAAACGTCTCTTAATCTTCCTTTTTAATTACCATTTTCCTCTTGCGGATAAACTGCCTTGAATTTTACTTCTGTCTTTGAGAATTTTTTGTCTTTTTTTGTCTTTGATGTTTAGAGAATAAACAGATAGAACCATTTCTCTGTTCGGAAAATGCTGCAGAAGATCTTTAAAAACAAACATCTCTCTGTTCCCTCCCTGTCTTCATTCACTGAACTCTGTCTCTCCGAGTAAAGTCAGGCCAAAGCTGTTTGTCAGCGCTTTACAATTCTGTCTCTATATTGAAGAGAGAGCTGTTTTGATCAGTGGTGGCTCAGGATGTTCCCATGCACTCAACTAAAGACCACAACAATTGTACACTGACCCATAATGCATTCCAACCTGTCAGCCATTAGCCTCAAGAAGCCTTCCAAAAAAAAAAAAAATGAAGACAAAAACAGTCGAGTTTGCATACACAAGACTTTTTTTGTATCAGTTCCCATGGAGAGTGCATACTGTATGTTCAACATTAATGCATTTATTTATTCATAATTACTATCAGAACATTTTTGATAAACAGCATAAAGGCTATATAAATATGCTCTGATGCATACATGGATTGATTCAGCATTGAAGCAGAAAGATGGAGAGTCTGCAGAAAAAGGATATAAAGTACATTAAAAGCAATTTAGTTCATGTGTTATATTTGTGTGAGGTGGAAAATAAAATTGACTGCACATCAAACTTGAGAAAGTTATATCAAAATTATTGGTGGTTATTTGTTTAATGCTTGCAAGTGGCACACAACAAGGCAGGAAATTATTTTGCTACAAAATTCTCTGGAAATGACACATACAAATGTTCAAATATGCATTTCTATTTATTTCCAAAGGCAATAGGTTTGTCATATTTGTGTTTTCAGAGTAAGGCATCAAAGGTTCATTTCAGATATAATGTCATTTATAACCTCTTTTGCACTCGAAATCCAACTGTGATTGTAACAACCACAAAAGCCTGCAGCAGTGTTGCATGGAAAAAAAAATTGCATCAATATATTTATTGGAAAACCAACAAAATCTGTTTCTTTAGTTGTAAACAACTACAACATTTTAGTTCAAAGTTCAGTTTCTCTTTCCAGACTTCATGATTGTAGCCCAAAAACTGTGGATTTCTGTGTGCAAAATAAAAATACATATTTGGGATAAAATGGACAAGCTGGACAGGCTTACGTTTCAAAACTATGTAAATTAAGCAGGTCTGATGAAAATGAATTAGTCTTTGAATTCTTCATATAAACATGTCACTACGGGAACTAATGGCTGTTAATGTTTCATGTCTATATGCTGCCCTCTCTCAAATAGGCCTCGGGTTCGTATCATTAATTCAACCATTCAACCACACACACACACAAGTGCGCATCTCAGCCTGCCTGTTAGACTTAGTGCTCAGCAAGCATTTCTTTCCGGCATGTTGTAATACTTAAGGGTGCCGCTGACTAAAATTTATACTCTAGTAAAAACTTTAGAGTTCACTCACTCCACTACAGGTCACAATATGCGTGTGTGTGTGTGTGTGTGTGTTTGTGTGTGTGTTTGAGAGAAACAGGCTGGTCGCATTCCCTTTGTGACTTTGGTGTAAAATCCCACGCACGTCTAATTCCATCTTGTCCACTGAGTTTAGCACTGAGTCATGGACAGAGATTAGATGGTCATATCCGTGAAATCCCGTCTTGTGAACCCTTTCTGTAAAATTAAAAACAGAAAGAGAAATTACCAGAAGTTCTAAATTACCGTAGTAGAGTATACCAGTCTAAATATAAACAGTAGCAGTCATATAATGCTGAAATATATTGGTACATTATCTAGATAATGGAAAGAAGAATGGAAATTCCGGCATTCCACTGTCACATTTCAGATGGACCACTGATCTGACCAAAGCCACTTTAAACACCATAGACACGCAACAGACTTTAACTAGTCTCCGTCTCAGACAAGCAAACCCATGAGCCGCCCACAGTCCATTTACTGACCATCTGATGAACTCTACACATAAAAATGGCAAGAGCTGGTAAAAAACGGCCTCTTTGGTAACAAAGTACTGTGTTGCAACAATGAGCGCTTCCGAGGAAGAATAAATCACTGGATTGCTTTGTGACGTGCTTGGAATCAAGTTTTGTTTGGATATCTAGGAGTAGAATTGGGTTATATATGTGACCCTGGACCACAAAACCAGTCTTAAGTCGCTGGGGTATATTTGTAGCAATAGCCAAAAATACATTGTATGGGTCAAAATTTTATTTTTTTTTATGCCAAAAATCATTAGGATATTAAAGTAAAGATCATGTTCCATGAAGATATTTTGTAAATTTCTTACCGTAAATGTATCAAAACGTATTCTTTGTTTAGTAATATGCATTGCTAAGAACTTAATTTGGACAACTTTAAAGGCGTTTTTCTCAATATTTTGATTTTTTTGCACCCTCAGATTCCAGATTTTCAAATAGTTGTATCTCGGCCAAATATTGTCCGATCCTAACAAACCATGCATCAATGGAAAGTTTATTTATTCAGGTGATGTATAAATCTCTATTTCGAAAAATTGACACTTATCACTTAGAATCTGTACAATCACATTCTGATCACAAAATCTATTTTTTTCTTCTTTTGTACATTCATTCACAAGTTTATTGTGGTATTCACTTTAGATATGAATATCATACTGTACATTTACATTTAGGACTTACAGTTGGTCACATATGAGTCAAACGGTCTCTTCCTTAGTAACTTTGTAACACAGTTTTGAACACAGACATTATAGTGCACTATCCAAACTTATTTTTTTGTAATTCATGAATGAAAACATTTTCCAATGTGATTTTGATGTACCATTTCCATGGTAATGCAATGTCTGATTTTAAAATGGGTTTCAAAGGATGAATTTTGAGATTTTAAGTTTTCAACTGATATATAATATAAAAGTAAACGTAGGCGTCCCACAGGGTGGACGGTGACAGTTAAGAGGTTAATAGTTTCTTTTGTCATCAGTTTTTGGGGTGTGTTCACAGTAAATTCATTTTGTGTAAATATGCTCCAATATAATTAAAGACACAAGAAAAGAAAGGTCATTTTAACAGTAAAAACAGAAGACACAGAAGAGTCGTGTCTGGTAATCAGTAATTGGTTGTAAGTAAATATTTTTCCAACTCAGTAATATAACTGACTGAGAGAGCTGATATCACATAGGAGAGCATCTGAACAGTTTTACGCTATTCACACACTGTAACCTCCCATTTTTATTGACTTTCCATAATAAAACAGTGGACCATTGGACAAGCAGGCTGATACTTGGTAAGCAAATGCACACAATGTCCATCAGTGCAAAGTCTGTATACAGTAAGGTGTTCTCTGTAATTTGATATGAAAATGAAGAGGCCTTTGTCACACGCCTACTACTTGCAACTCTGAACAGTAACACATTCACTTGTGCTTTTAGCTGGGTTTTACACTAAGACTCACCTGTTTGTAATCTTTGTGAAGTTTGGTGTACTGAAACATGTTGGACAGAACGGTGGAGGCGGCCCTGGCGGCTTTTAGCTTCCCAGGACTGAGACAGAATAAGAAGAAGAAACATGAGAAGCAATGCTGGGACATTGTGCTCTTGATTAAACAGCTAAATAATGCAACAGAATGTAGTCTATATTACAACAGTAGTGCAATGAGAGATGGTAGGTGAGGTCCAATATAAATGGATCATTAAGAGTATGATTTATGCCTGAAAATGTCAAGAAACCATGCTGATTTCTTATCATATCAGTTGGGTTACAGCTGAACTTCAAAGAAATGAAACTTTCTCACTTCAGGTTTATAGTAACAGGGCTATAAGCACCATAAAAGAACCAATATTCTATGGGTTTTCAAATGACAATTCTTACACTAGCGCCTTCAATCCTAAATATCTGATTACAAAGTTTAGTATCACTTTACTAAAAGCCATTATGAATAATGCATTATAAAAGTATTTTTAATGCAGTAATTATGCCTTGTAATGCACCTTATAATGCATAGCATGGTCTGATGAATAACTGTAACCACAGTTATGATGCATTACAATACTTATCTATTCTTTGAACACACTTTTAGAAAGTATAATGCATTGAAACACATGACAAATAACCAATTTTATAATCTGCAAATATTATAATGCATTTTAATTTTGGTCACAATTATTTATGAAGTGTTACAATACATTATAACATTCATTATGAATAACTTTATAATGCATTATACATAAGGTAAGTAAAGCATTATTTTAAAACAGTTATTTATTGTTAAGTGTAATCCTAAAATGCCACATTATTTCAACTCCATCACAGTAAATTTGCAATTCATACACAATTTTGACCTTGTTTTGGCCAGATTCGAACAGATTTTAGCCATAAATAAAAATATTCACATTTGTGACATACTTTTTTTTTTTTTCTCCTTCTGCATATGTAACCAATTTCTATCAGCTTTTAAGGACGTCTTGCTCTTTTCACTTTTTTCCTAGGACTCTTTGAGGAATAGAAAGTTCACAGGAACTGCATTTATTTGAAATAAAACTTTTTATATTAGTAACATTATAAACGTAGTTACTGTCATGTTTGATCAGTTCAGTCCTCCCTTGAATAAACATATGAATTTCATTCAATTTTTTGGTTTTTACCTGTTGTCATGAGATGTCTTAATGCTGACCAGCTTGGGTAGTCCATCAAAGTAAGTGATATCTCTTGCAGCTAGAGAGCTTCCTGTAACCAGGTTGTTGAGAATCCCACAGATGTTGACCACCACGTCACTAGAAGGTTCTTTCTGATGCCCATCGCTGGGGAGTTTGTTCACCAGAATATTCACCACTTTGGTAGCTATGGATGGGAAGCAATAACAAATTTAGCTGGAATTACACAAACAAAAAGAGTGAATGATATTTGTGTAGTGTGAAGGAGGCGCCCTGTGGCCCAGCGGGGGTGGATAACAGGGAAGCAGAGAACTGAGGTCAGGGTGGGGATAAACGGGCAGCGGATACTGGGAATGATACAAGTATGAGTCTGATGGGAGCTGAAAAGAATGCGTGGGAGTAAAAACAATTTGTAAGAGATCCATTTAACGGCGCACTCTGGGCAAGTGAGAAGAAAAATATAGTTGTAGTATGTAATGTAGTTGCGCAAAACTTCATGTAGGTTTCTACTGATCTAGACATTTTCTTTGCCAGAATGTTGAAATCTTGGCTGGGGTGTTTTACACATTAAGTTGTAATTATAGACAGAGAGCTGGAGCAGAAAGTCATTCACTAACCCATATCAGCTTTGTTTTTGCAGTGTCGGGAGAGGTTCCTCAGCAGACCCGTGAGAGAACGGAGCTCGGCATCTGTGGGGCTTCGCAACAGGTCAAGAATCACCGGCAACATCCGCTCCTGCTCCAGCGCCACACGGCTCAACACAGAGGCCCACTAACAGAGAACACAGGAAAATGGTGAGAGAAGAAAAACAAGAGAGACACCGAACAATCAGTTGTACAGTCAGCCAGATAAAACACAAAGAAACTTAAAGGTTAATAAAGGTTCCAAATGGGGGATTTCACAGAGATTTCTTAAGAGTGTAGGAGAACAGTGAGAAATGGAATGGAACAATTCTATGGAAGAAACATGCAGACAGAATAAGTGGGAGAGTTTAAGAATACACTGAACATTACAATCAGTGCTAAAAGTGACACATTAAATTACAGATAAGATTATGACATAACATATGATTGCATCTCACAAATTCGATTAAATATGCGTAATGGAATTCGGCTGTGAAAAGTATCCCACCCTGCTGTCGCCCGCTGTGATGTTCTGCAGGGCTCCTGCCGCTGCCTCGCGTGTGGCTGTGCTTGTTTCGGAGCTCTGCAGGATGCGGTTGTATAGAGCGACTATCTTAGGGTGCCACAGCCACTCTGCTCCTTTAGGGACTCGTGCCACTTCAGAGAAGGTAGTCAGGTCTTGATTCCTCTGATGGGACACATTATAACCTCATTAGTGACAGACTGCAGATATGAAGTATAATACCTCTAATGTTCAAAGGTTTGGGGTCAGTAAGATGTTTTATTTTTTATTCAGCAAATTTCTATTTATCAATGAAATTCTAAAAAAAAAAAATGTATCATGGTTTCCACAGTAATATTAAGCAGCACAACTGTTTTCAACATTGATAATAAGACATGTTAGAATGATTTCTAAAAGATCATGTGACACTGAAGACATTTTTTTCCAAAAAATATTAAAATAGAAAACAGTTATTTTAAATTGTAATAATATTTCACATTATTACTGTTTTTACTATATTTCTGATAAATACATATAGCCTTGATGAACATACTGTATATTCAAAGAATATCCTATAAAAAAAAAAAAAACAAGTTGAAAAATCAAATTTCCCAAGCAAGGTTAATAATATTGCTAATTCATTAAAATTTGTGTAGAAGTTTGAGTGACTGACATCTTTTGCTTTCTTGCTCTGTGGTGTGAAGCAGCCGATGGGGTCGTTGTGTCGCGTGTCCTGTGCTCGAGTGGGTCCTTCCAAACGCATCTGAACTGAAGCAGGGATCTCAGAGTACAGCTGGTACGAAAGGTTGCGCAGGACACATACACAGTTTTCTACTCCCTAGAGGCGTAGAATTACAGAATTACGATTTTAAATGCTTTTGGAAATTATGTTGTAGATTACAGCTACTGATGTCCTCGATTTAATATAGATTCCTTTTCTAATTGCCATCTGAGAACTAGATCTAGAATGTTTTCAATTGGCAAAGACACAGTTTGTGCACTGGCTCAAGGCTAGCATATTACATATGAATGTTGATTGCCAGGTCTGACCTTGTCCTCTCCTTTTCCCTCCTGTAGGGAGTTTTCAATGTATCCAACCAGAGAGTCTACCAGCCCTCGAGTGTCCCGCATCTGCTGCCTGGTTCTTTCATTCACTGAGCTCAGGTTCCTTCAATGCACATAAAAGGGGTGTTGTTAACATCAAGATGGGTTTTTTTTTTTCATGCATTTGTGTTGAAATATTTATAGCAGGTTAATCTTTATTGTGGCTATAAATCTTTCCAGTGGGAAATCTGACACGTTGTATACTCTTTGTCTGGTGTTTTTTACAAACTTGCATATTATAAACAGTGACAACCAGCCATAAACATTCATATTTAAGGTTGTTAACCAATGAAAACGTGCGACTGATTGGGTGTAATTAACTCTTATTTTTATTTGCTTTATTTCAGGTACATCCGTAACAAATATACAAGTACCTGACATAACACACAATAACAGGATTAAATATATATTCCGAAATATACGGTTTATAATTTTATATATATATATCTTTTTTTTTTTATGTTAAAATGAAGCATTCATTCCGGATACATTTTATGCTCCCACAATTTAAATATCTGGGGCATTTTACTACATTCGTTGACATTTTTGCCCCATGCTGTAGTTCATTGTTGACCATGCTGTGCTGTGCATGCAGGTATTTGAGCTTAATTGCATTTAAATGCATGCATGTATATGTGAGCTGTGTACCTGAGGCAGCCTGTGGTGTTGTAGAAAATATCAGCCTCAGACGCACTCTGTTGAATGACACCAGCATCTCCTCCTCCAGACAGAGGCACCAGCACTCGCTCCGTCAGCTCAGACAAACTCTCTCTGGCCAGCCTCTCCTTTAGACTGTCTTTAGAAGATAAGTTCCACAAAATGCCTACAGAGACAAAGAGAGAAAGAGAGAGAAATTTGTCAAAGACATTTATAATTTACATTATTTAGTCCTCTTTAATTGGTATAGCTTTTTGCTTGTAAATATAATATATATTTGTAAATGCTAATAAGGTGTAACAACTAATAGCCTATTACATTTGACTTATATCACAGTTTTTTGTTTTTTTAAATCTGACTTTCCACTTTGCGATAGAGGCTAATTACACTATGTGTAAATAGCAGTATTCTTTAGTGATATGCTATTTACACAGTGCAAATAGCTTTAGATTCTATTTATTCTATGTTAAAATAGCAGGATTCTGCTAATTACTTATTGCAAATATTGAATAAAAGGGTATAATTAATTGTGGCGAAAAACATTATTAGAGAAAAACATTACTTATTGCAAATAGTGGCAATTATCTGCACCTCTGCATTGTAATACATTATAAAATAGTATGCAATAACTTACTGAGTGTAATTTTTTAATTTTATTTCAAATTATTAAATGGATGCCACCTTACTGGGACAAAAGCCCTCCCTACACCTACCCTAACCCTACCCGATACTTTATGTTCAACTTTTTGATTATTTCCTTCATTTTTATTGAAAAATAAATGCTTTTCTGATGTGATTTGAAATTTAAAAAGGGAGAAAAAAAGTTGACCAAAAGGCACATTCGAACCCCAGTCGATCGTGTCAAAAGAAGTGACACACACGCTTTACCATCTACACCGCTGAATCTAATGACTGATGACCGTCTTTTGCAAATTTGACAATCTCAATCAACATTTGTGGGTGGAGTTAGTGTAAATAGCCTCTGCCAACAACATGGCTATTTGCACTTAAAACACTCTGATTTTTTTTTTTTTTAATATTCCCAACAAAAACAGTGGGTTGCTGCAGCACCCTCAGCACCCCCACTTCCTGCACCTCTGCATATCACCAGTGTTGGGCACGTTACTTTAAAAAGTAATTAATTATAGTTACTAGTTACTTCTCACAAACAGTAACTGAGTTACATCATTATAAAAGTAACTAATTACCTATTAGTAACTATTGCCTTACTTTAAAAAAAAAAAAAAAAATGTTCAAATGTCAAATAACTTTTATGCCCCCAATATTAAATATGTTAAATTAATTAAATGGACACTAAATAGAATAAAGTATAAAACATTGTACATTAATCTACACTATTTATCTACTGACACTTAGCATTAGTCAGTCAAGCATTATAATACCATAATTTAGCATTATATGATGATAGAACTTTAGTAATTAGAATAACCAAGTATGAATGCATATTTGTCATGATGACTGAACTTAGGACAGGTGGTGGTGGTATTGTTTGTCATTTAGTGATTCTATAAAAAAGGGGGGGGAAAATTGATAAGATAACAAATCTAATACGAATTCTACTACTAATAACAATATAAAATGCACTAAGGATTAACGAGCTGCTGGGTTAAAGAATATTAATTACGTAGTCTGCGTTCGCGCGAATTGATTTGCTGAAATCA
Organism: Onychostoma macrolepis; assembly: GCF_012432095.1. Lineage (NCBI taxonomy): Eukaryota > Metazoa > Chordata > Actinopteri > Cypriniformes > Cyprinidae > Onychostoma > Onychostoma macrolepis. The sequence continues at coordinate 29,285,044 of NC_081161.1, read as the reverse complement.
AAACAGGGACGATAATAGGGACGATAGGTGAGCGCCAGCCAATGAGATTGTCATTTGCGCATTAGTTCCGCTTCACACTACAGTTTACGGTATGTCAAATACAGGTAGCCAACACTTCGCATCTATTCAGATGAACTGAAAAATACAATTATAATAATATTATAATAAATTATAGTAATGCCGCATTTTATTGCCAGTAACGGAAACAGCGTCGTAACGGGGGAAACTGTAATTCGTTTGATTACTCGTTACTGAAAAAATAACGCCGTTAGTAACGCCGTTATTCCCATCACTGCATAAGACTGCGTATGACTGCCCAGTCATGTTAAACTAATCAAGCATTAAAATTCAAACGCTGCAAAAAGTGCATAACTGAGAACTACTACACATATTATAGTAGTAATCTAGTAATATATTATCTATAGTAATATGTTAATATCTGATCAATGTGTGTAAAAATGATATTTTTTTTACATTTATAGTCCAAGTTCTTGAATGTTGTTTAGTATGGGGATGTTTACTACACAGAGCACTAAGCAGATGGTGTCTTTTAAGGTTTTAAAGCTAACACAGATAAGAATACAAGTCATAAAATGTCACTAAGAGACCTGGCAACCCTGAGTCCAGCAGGAAAGAATGTCAAGGATTGTTTACTAAGTGAGTGTGGGTGCATGAGGGGGTGGGGGTGATAGCAGAGCTCACAAAGCACAAAGGCCTCTGGGAGTCTACTTCCCACTGCATCTGAGACTTGGAGTGATTCCAGGAAACAGCCAGACCACTTTTTTCTTTTCTGCTCTCTCTTTGTTTCTCCAAATACACTCTCAACTCTCCACTTGTCTGCACTGACAATTCTGCTCCAAGTTGGATCACCCAACTGATGCAGGTGGACTTTTGTACTGAATCAAGACACGGTTGCCACTTTGTATTTGCAGTTCACAGTTCAAACAAACATATACTGAAAAACAAAACTCACACAAACATACCTGTGATATTTTTGCGTAGTTCATCATCGGGTTCTCTTAAAGCACCAATTAGTTTGCTAATGCCACCGGCTTCGATAAGTGCTGTCTTGTTGTCCATATTCTCGTAGATGAGGTTGCGTGTAGCACCTGTTGCATAGCGCTGAACCTCTTGGTTCTCGCTGCTAAACAGCTGTACTAATGCTGAGATGCCCTTCAAACTACGCACCTGTGCAACAAGAAAAACATCTAGTTTAGTTCTATGAGAATAAAAAAAAATATTTTTATTGCTTATCCTGATTCCTAAGTGATCCCATGTCTCTAAATCCCATTTTTGTGCTACAAACTTTATAGAAAAAAATCGTTAATCTCCTGAACATTTTTTCAGCCCAACATGGCAACCTGCTCAGACATCTGTCTATGTTTTGCTATGATGTGCTCTCAGGCGGAATGTTCTGCCCCCTGAGGTCCAGGATAAAGATTAAGGGCAGGGTGAAGGTATTCTCTCCATCTGGCTTGAGTGTAACATAACAATAGCAAAGAAAAAGCAGCTTAGCCTTGAGCTGTGCCGTGCTCCATTAATTATGCAAATATACATTTTGCTGACAACTAGATCTGTTTAAACAATTGGAGAGTTCCCTCTTTGACTTTATTTCTTTCCTTGAACATGGTTTATTTTTATAGATTCTAAAAGGAATTTTGGTCTTTTTGTCTTTTGACCACTCAACAGAGAAAGCAACCAACCACTTGAGGAGGATTCCCTCTGCGTTATTGTTTTACACAACTGGTTTTTGTACTTAGCCATCAGCTGTTAGGCATGCTGCCTTTTTCTTCAGTGTCTCACACCATGAGCTTTGAGTTTCTAAAACGGATTGTGAAGTTTGTGAGTTCAACTTTTTAAAACACGTCACTAGACCCAGTATTCTGTTCCTGTTGGATGCACTTCATCTAGCTGTTTTTGAAAGGAAGAACACATCCTGTGTGTACACCCTCTAATCCTGTCCAAACAGAGCTCTGTTGCTGCCCTGGACTGAAAGTCGCCGTATACAAAATAAGCAAATTGCTGTCTGCCCAGGATGGAACCCAAGGTAATGGTAAATATGACACAGTAACCAATCACAAAATTACACAATATCTCATTTTGTTGTTGATTTCGAGTTTTGAAGTTAAAAAAAAAAAAATCTAATATTAGTGGTTATTTGGAAAAAGCACAACAATATTAAATATATTTTACAAGAAGATTAATAAGAGCATGAGGTTTACAGACTCGTGTGAAATATAAAGGTAAAATTGGCTCTCTATTTGAATTTCTTTAGATCTTGCATAGTACAGTCTGTGTTATTTCCATAGTGTCCTTTGTTTCAAATGTATATTGCTGATCTGATAAATATATAACTATATATTTTTACCATGGTCTTGGCTTCATTGCTGTGGTAACACTGATGCTGTATGTAGGCTGCTCCCAACACCTGCATGGCAACATCAGTGGAAGAGATGTAACTGATTGCTGTAGTCATGTCCAGGTTATGAATTCTGTTCATTCACACAAAAACAAAATGGAAAGTGTTATAAATATATAATATAAAAATTATTTTAAATAACATATATTTAAAAATATTTAATTTGTGAGTCATAATTTAAAGTATAATTTAATACATTTCCATTCAAAGGTTTAGGGAAAGTTAGAGTAAGATTTCTTTTTTTTTTTTTTTGAAAGAGAAAATACTGGTAACACTTTACAATAAGGTGTCATTTGTTAACATTAGTTAATGTATTAACTAACATGAACAAACAATGAACAATGCATGTATTACACTATTTATTAATCTTTGTTAATGTTAGTTAATGAAAATACAGTTGTTCATTGATTATTCATGTTAGTTCACAGTGCATTAACTACTGTTAACAAGCACAACTCGTGATTTTAATAATGCATTAGTAAATGCTGAAAGTAACATTAACTAAGATTAATAAATGCTGCAGAAGTATTGTTCATTCTTAGTTCATGTTTACTAATGTTGTTAACTAATGTTAACTAATGAACCTTATTGTAAAGTGTTACCAAAATACTTTTATTCTGGGAAGGATGTATTACATTTATTAAAATTGACAGTAGTATGTAACAAGCCAAAAGTCTTTACTAACTTCAAATAAACAGTTGTTTTGAACGTTCTATTCATCAAAGAGTTGTTTCAAAGGTTTCACAACATACACTGAACAAAATTATAAACGCAACACTTTTGTTTCCCACCCCCCCATTTTTCATGAGCTGAACTCAAAGATCTAAGACTTTTTCTATGTACACAAAAGGCCTATTTCTCTCAAATATTGTTCACAAATCTGTCTAAATCTGTGTTAGTGAGCACTTCTCCTTTGCCGAGATAATACATCCACCTCACAGGTGTGGCATATCAAGATGCTGATTAGACAGCATGATTATTGCATAGGTGTGCCTTAGGCTGGCCACAATAAAAGGCCACTCTAAAATGTGCAGTTTTATCACACAGCACAATGCAACAGATGTCGCAAGTTTTGAGGGAGCGGGCAATTGGGATGCTGACTGCAGGAATGTCCACCAGAGCTGTTGCCCATGAATTGAATGTTCATTTCTCTACCATAAGCCGTCTCCAAAGGCGTTTCAGAGAATTTGGCTGTACATCCAGCCAGGCTCACAACCGCAGACCACGTGTAACCACACCAGCCCAGGACCTCCACATCCAGCATCTTCACCTCCAAGATCGTCTGAGACCAGCCACCCGCACAGCTGCTGCAACAATCGGTTTGCATAACCAAAGAATTTCTGCACAAACTGTCAGAAACAGTCTCAGGGAAGCTCATCTGCATGCTCGTCGTCCTCATCGGGGTCTCGACCTGACTGCAGTTCGTCATCGTAACCGACTTGAGTGGGCAAATGCTCACATTCGATGGCGTCTGGCACTTTGGAGAGGTGTTCTCTTCACGGTGGAATCCCGGTTTTCACTGTACAGGGCAGATGGCAGACAGCGTGTATGGCGTCGCATGGGTGAGCGGTTTGCTGATGTCAACGTTGTGGATCGAGTGGCCGATGGTGACGGTGGGGTTATGGTATGGGCAGGCGTATGTTATGGACAACGAACACAGGTGCATTTTATTGATGGTGTTTTGAATGCAGAGATACCGTGACAAGATCCTGAGGCCCATTGTTGTGCCATTCATGCACGACCATCACCTGTGCAATAATCATGCTGTCTAATCAGCATCTTCATATGCCACACCTGTGAGGTGGATGGAGTATCTCAGCAAAGGAAAAGTGCTCACTAACACAGATTTGTGAACAATATTTGAGAGAAATAGGCCTTTTGTGTACATAGAAAAAGTCTTAGATCTTTGAGTTCAGCTCATGAAAAATGGGGGTAAAAACAAAAGTGTTGCGTTTATAATTTTGTTCAGTGTATATTAAGTAGCATTTGATAATTTTACAATATTACTTTTTTTTTTTTAAATCAAACAATCTTTTGAATGGTAATGTGTGTTTAAGATGGACAAATAATTGATGTATCATCATGCGTTTAAAACAAAAGTTCTCATCATGCATATTGCATCGTATTTAATGCTTCTATGTTGTATATCTATATAGGCTTGAATTTTATGGACATGGCATAAGAACATGAATGGACTAAATGGTGTCAACTGACATCTTTTTTTTCTTCTAAGGAAATGACTGTGGCGCTAAGCTGATCAATTAAAAAAATAATTTAACATTACCCGCCAAGAGCATCTGTGGTTCCATCGGCCAATCCGTCATAAACGTCCACACCACGGCCGACACTCTTCATACTATGCACAGACCCCGCTCTCTTCATGGTGCCCTGGTAATGCCCAGCACCCATCATACCGGTTCCCCCAGTGGACATCTGCTGCCACTGCAGTGAGCTGCTGCTCAGCCTTTGCTGCTGTTGCTGCTGCACCTGACGATTATTTATGCGGCTGATGGTTCGGTGGGAAGGGCCTTTAAATGAATATTGATTAGCCAACTCCGCCTCCCTCCATCCTGTATTGTAACCTTCTCGCCCCAGGGTTCCACTGAGGGTGCGCTGTCTTTGCACCACATTGGGCGAAGAACTGTGGCTATAGGACGCCACCCAGTTCCCCACAGGAGATGGCTGCTGTTGTAACGTGAGCCCAGCCATTGCTGCCGCCTCCTGGTCAGTCCGACTCAGCGTCCTTGATTCCGATGTTTGCATCTGGTTGTAAGAGCCACTCAGATGTGCATCATCATGGTACATGTACGGGCGGCCCACTACAGCGGGCATAGGCACGCCATGGCTGATTCTTTGCCGAGTGCCCATTTCTACTGCAGAGCGAGAGGAAAATTCTCCCGCGTACTGAGACAGTCGAGGCGTCTGAGTAAAAAGGGAGTCATATGAATATAACAATTATTCAAAAAGCAACATTTTGTGTCTGATATGAGTGATTAAGCACATGCTAACTGCTCTTGCAGGCTCACTGCTATCACACAGAAAGGGTAACGTGGCCTCTGGTCCACCATTTGGCTCATGAGGTCTTGTGTTAGGAATGTTTCAGATGCACATTGGGCTCTGAGCTCAATTCCGCAGCTTGCGAGTATTGCACTTCACTTTCTAAACACAGCCCCCACAGGACAACGCAAAATACCGCATCATTGTGTTTGCAGGGTGCAGCCACACAGAGTGTCATTGTCAAGGGATTGTGGACTTTGCAATCAATCCAACAAATAACTATTCATGGATGGCTGTTCTGACCTGATTTTAATAGTGCTATCAGTGTAAAACAATATAAAATGATAGAATTTAACTCAGTATCTAACATCAAGTATTTGCCGATTGAAATTAACAATGTGATTTCTTCCTGTAAAAGTTGTTTGCACCGCGCTCTTCCGTCGCTCGATCTTTCGTTTAGGTGCGTTAATCCATTAAATCACTTATTATACAAAACCATGATCCGCACTCATATGAAATAGTCTTTTCTTTTCGTTTTATTCTACATTTATCACCAGTAGGACAAAGACACGAACATTTCAGCTCAAAGGCCTTCCTCAGTGTGTTTCTTCCTGTAAACAATTTGAATTCTGTCTGGGCTGTGAAATGATACGGAAGTATTATCGCAGGTCTATTGTAAAGCTTAATCCTTTACTAAAACAAACTCAGTTAGCATTTGCTTCAGATAAACGATGCAATTGGAAATGTAGTGAATGTGGTCACACTTACCGCCATTGTTCTGTTGCCATTGTAGATAACAGACTTGGAACTGAATCCAGGGGTTTTGGTTTGGTATCTTACAGTGGACGAGTGGCCGTCAAATTCTGAAAAAGAGGACAATTAAGTAAAATGTTTATGAGCATTTGTGTATACTCTTTGACTTTCACCAAAAAATGAAAATTCTGACATCGTTTGACCAAAAATGTTTTAATTAAAGTCTCAACTGTTTTGTTCATACAATGAAAGTTGGTGGTGTTCAAAATAACATTGGACCCTACTGCCTTTCATACATTTGTTTCACAAGAGCGAGTGAGTAAATGTCAAATTTTACATTTCAGAAAAACAAGTACAATCCAGAAAGATGTTATCTCCTGGGTGGCTTTCATTTGAATGAGATTTCTTCCAAAGTATTACATTGGTCAACAGTGACATAAGACCCAGTATGTCACCTGATCTTTGTTTGGCATTCAGCTCTCTGACTTTGTGCTTCAACAAATTTTTAGGAGATCGGGTTTCTATCAGTGCTTGGCTTCTCAACACAGTCTGCTGCAAATAATGCTGATCAGTTGTTCACATCTGATAGATATGTGAAAATACATTAGGTTTAAGCCTCCAAAACAAGCTCAAAAGAAGTTATTTCACGGATGAGGGGGAAGTCTGCTATAACAATCACACGGTAACAGAATGAAACAGAAGGAAAGGAGGATGACATCATAGGGTGGTCCTTTGTCATATTTTCAATGTTTTGAAGGTACTTCAGTGCTCTATTCTGTTCTTTACTGTTTTGCTCTGTTTTTCTCTTTCTTCCCTCTGTACACTGACTTCCACAGTCAAAAAAACAAAACAAAAAAACAACTGGTTGGAGTGGTTGATCCCTACATATAATAGAACCTTATGAAAACATTGTAGCAGCGGGACAGTAAGAAAACAAACATTCAACAAACCAATGTGAGTCAGCTCCATCACAGTACCACTGGACATAAGAAAATACAACAAGCCCAGGCTGGATTGAGAGAAGTGGAATGATTGAAAGATAAGGTCAACCATATTGCTCCTCCCAGAGAGAGATGAATTTCAGCTAGAGCTCCATATAAATGTGGTGGGACGTTGATCAATAGATGAAAAGAGCAGATTTGACACATCTTTAGAATGTTTATATGAAAAAATAAAATAAAAATACTGAACTCATTGGGTTTAAGAGTGTTAACCATCTATCTTAATATTTTATTCGTTTCTGCAACCTAGTTAAAACATTATGCACAACTAATTACAAGTGCTCCCTAAGAAGAGCTATCATTTTGGAAATAATAATGTTGAAAATGGTATGATAATGCAATCTGCATTTCCATAATCCTTCAAAATGTTTAAAAATTCTTCATTAGCGTCACACCCTCCTCCTCAAGCTTTCTTATCATAAAAACACATTAACACACACTTCCTGTTTCCACCAGAGTTTCTAAGCTGCCTAGGACGTCTGACAGGAAGACTAAAGGTCCAAATTAAAGTCATGGCAAGAATGTCTAAAGGTTCAAGACCTGACCACAGCTGTCTTTATTTTGATTAACTCTTAACTATAATTCTTAAAAATCAGCATTTTTTGAACTGGGTAAGATTTCAGACCTTTGAAGTGCACTGTATTGAGATGGTTCCCTGTGAGCCAGCAGATACAGAAGTTTATTAAATGCTAAATTCCTTCAGATTGGGGTGGAAGAGTGTTTAGGGGAAGATTACTTCTAAAATTGAAACATCTGTTTTGTTTTAGAGAGGATTGGCGTGACATGCGTCTTTGCTCATCTCCTCCTGTTTTTCAGTGAGTTAAGAGTACATACCAACATCTTAATTACTTACGTAATGTAATATAATTGGTATAGACAGGCTGTATTGACAGATATGAAGAGTTCAGATGCAAAAGCGCAAAAGTAACGTTTGAAATTTCTTCTAAAATGATCATTTTTTATCAGGCTCCTATTCTTTTCATTGCCATTAAAGTGAAATAACTGAACTTAAACATAGGAACCTGATAAAAATGCAAATTTTAGAAGAATTCAAAAGGCACTTTTACATCTGAACTCTTCATATTACAATGATTTTAAATACATTTATTATTAGAATACAGATTTTTTTTAAATATAAGTGTAAAAATGAAAAATACATCAATTAATAAATAAAAGAAAAAAACAATTACAAAAAGCATGGCAAATCTGTGCTATGACCACATAAGTCATGTGGCTGGTCGGTCTAAAATGTTCCATTACAAACCCATGTACAATAACAACATTCTAAAGTTGTTGCTGTTATTGATAGAGAAGTGTGAGCTTCTTATACCACACGCTCAATAAATCTCCACAATGAGTCTGAGGATGATTAAAACCCATGCAATCCCTACATTCCCTGGGAACTTGGTTATAAAATTTGAGAAATAGAGCATAAATCTTGATGACAATTAAATAGCGTGTACTGTGCACCATATTTTTAGGATAATTGCAAAGCAGCAGTTGGCTGTTATATGCGAATGAATGCACCTTCAAAGCAAGACAACTGCTTTATTCAGGGTTATTCTTTTCAGAAACGATTTAACATCTCACATCCTCCCATTCAAGTCTCCCATAAGCTAAAATAGAACTGGCCTACCGATAAAACACTCTGAACCAAATGGCAGGAAACTCTTCGGCAAAAGGACATGGAGGTGTGACCGAGAATGTAGCATAGACCAGGTCAAGTGTGTAAGCTGACTACAAAATGGAAAATGGAAGAAAAAAAAAAAATAATAATTTGTGTGGATGTTGCATGATAAATTACTAACTAACATATATATTAATATATGAAGATTTCAGATGCAAAAGCCTCTAAATGCCGTCTGAAATTTTCTTCTAAAATGACAATTTTTATTCAGGCTCCTATATTTATGTACAGTTATTTCACTTTAATTGCATAGAAAAGGACCTATACATTGCCATTAGAGTAAAATTACTGAACCTACACATATCAGCCTGATAAAAATGCTAATTCTAGATGAAAATTTCAGATGGCACTTAGAGGCTTTTGCATCTGAACTCTTCATATATTGACTTATTCTACTGTATATATTCTATTGCAAATTGCAGTTGGAAAATAAATCACTCAAGACTCTTAAAAATAAAGGTCCCAAGATGTTTTTCACAGTGATGCCACAGAAGACCCATTTTGGTTCCCTAAAGTTTTTATTTCATCTTTAGAAGCGTTTCCACTATAAAGAACCTTTGCAATGCAATGGAAGGGTTCCGTGGATGTTAAAAGTTCTTCAAGGAACAATGGATACAAATAAAGAGCCTTTATATTTAAGACTGGAGGACAGCAGCAGAGTCATTTCGTCTTCTTTTTAAAAGGTCATGTCCAAATCCGTTCTCTAACATTGACCAGATCCAGTTCTCCAAGTCACTTATTGTGATTAGGGTCAACAATAGGGTCAAAGGTTAAATGCCTAACATTCCTCTCGCTAACAGGCATCCCAAAAGCTATAGTTTCTGCCAGATTTTTTCAAGTGATACTGGGAACGTTGTTTCATATTCATAATAATCAGACTTTTGATTTGCAATCACAAGTGTGAAAAGTGAAATATTAAGAAAGAAATGGACTTTGCTGACTTTCATGAGATCTGCATACGTCTAGAAGTATGATACTATACTACTAGCTACGTTCCTTAGGTTCCTATTCCTGTTAATTTGTGATTTTTAATATAATGTTTGACTTGCCTGCTTCTGTTAAGCATTAGTAAAGTTATATTTCAGCCACATTCTTGACAAGAGAAAGCTGTACTTATACAGGGCAGTGGGGGTGGGGTGCTGGGGAGGTGGACAGTGAGGTTTGCCCTAATTTCTACCTGCCTTTCTAAGCCAGAGAAGAAAGCGATACCTTTCCCATGGGTTATCTCCTCCTCCTCCTCCTCCACAAACATCCACACACACACACACACACACACACTGCTCGCAATGGCTTACATTTCTAAATCACGTGCTGAGTGATCCATTTTACACATTTGCATTTGAAAGCATCTATATATCTTGTCAAGGTTTCATTAAAGAACAATGGGCCGGTTTTCCATTCATACGAGCTTATGTAACATTTACAAGTTTAACTTCATTCTATGAGGGCCAACATGATTCAGGAAAGTGTCAGGATATCAGTTGTTCCAATGTCCTGTTTTAGGGGGTTCCCAGCAGTGGAATCCAACCAAATCCAAAACAAAATGAATGAAATGACCGCTTGAACACACACACAAAAAGTCTGTTTTTTTGTCTCCTAACAAAGCAACATTACAAGCATGCTGGAAAACCAGTGTGTGCACTTGCAGCAAATGCAATGACTGTGGCCAAAACATGAAGACCAAACAGATATTTGCATTCTGATGCAAAACAAATCCTACCAGTGTCACTGAAAGTCGAAGCAAAGCTATCGTGCTCACAAGTTCAGCTATTGTAGGAATGTTCTGCTTATACATTTCTGCTTACTTAAATTTAACAATATATTATAGAATTAGTCCGCTATAGTATTCGTTTTATTGTGTATTTGCATAACTACTAGTTTGATAATCCTTGGCTTTGGAATGAGAATATTTGAATTTTAAATGAGGAAAAAATTGTTATAAAGTCAATAAAAGGCTTGTATTTATTTACTCTGTTTTTAAAAATGATAACAGCAACTGTGTGTTTATAATCATCTTAAAGGACAAAAAAAAAATCCCTAATATTACAATTTTGTATGGCTATTCTAATACTGTCACCTAAAATAGTAGGATATTGCTTAAAACTGTACTAAAGTTAAAAAGTTTAAGTTTAAAAGGATCATCAACAGGTTCTGCTCACCTGTGGAGGCGTTGAGTCGGGATGAGGATGAGGATTTCTCCGCCATGCGCTGCTGGACCTGCTGCTGGACGCGTCTGGCTTTAGATAGCTGATCTCTCCTGGGATGGTCATCGGTCGGGATCGCATATGTGGTGACCGAGGTGCTGGGCTGTAAGGCGGAAAAGAACAGGCCCTCAGTGGCCACAACAGCACTCATCATGAAGTCCGACAACTCGCTTCAATAATTAGACAATCCAAACTTTTTTTTTTTTTCTATCCGAAATCCGCGTTCCGTTGGAAACTATGTTGCTGGGTTTTTTGCCCCCGCGAATGTTCTTAAAGTATTCCGATATCAACCGAAAGTAATCTGGCCGCGGCGCAGGTCAAACGAGCAGCGCCTCGTACACTTGATCTGTCCAGCTCTGCGTAGGCAGCTGTGAGCTACTGTCGTCAATAGATACAGAGATTGTGTAGCCGGGGCGGAGCCTCCTCATTCACCATGCTCTCAGCACTGAGATATGCATTTATCAGCCCCAGTTTAGAGTTACAGAGGATATATGAGCTCCACCATGCAGATTCGGTCCTCACCTAAAAGTATCACGGTATGACCAAGTTTTTGACATGATACTACAAGCATATCATGCTTTCCTCTGAGTGAATGGTATTTGAATATGGTAGCCTATATATCACTGATGTTTTTGGCATGATACCATAGACATATTATGGTTTTCTCAGTTTAAACTTTAATTACAATGGTATTTGAATATGCTAAACATTAAGGACCATGATAAATATCAAAGTATCATTGTATTACCATGTTTTTGACATGGTATCATTAGAATATCATACGTTTCTCTGAGTAAACTTTAATTACAATGGTATTTGAATATGGTTTCAGGACAACTGTATATATATATATATATATATATATATATATATATATAAAAGAAACATGTTAATATCATCTTATGACATCATAGTACTATAGTACCTATAATAATAATATAATAATAAAATAATAATAATTAAAAATATAAGGAATTCAACATTACATACCTTTTGTAATGGTATGCAATGTTGAATTCCTTATATTTTAAATATATATATTTTTTAATTCTGTATATTCTCACACATTTTATTTGTTTTAACTACTATTAAAAGTGGCCAAGTTCTTTCATCGTATAGCTTGAAGGGTTTTTTTCCTCCAAAAATAAGTTACAAAAAAGTACAATGGCATAACCACGAGATACATCATTTTTTTTTATCACTTTTTAATCAATCTAAATTAATTAATATATTTTGTAAATATATAAATTAAACACCTGGAAAAAAATTACTCACCACTAATACGGAAGACTTTGGTTTCATTGTTTGATATGTTCCTTGTTTATTTTTCCTTTGGTTTTCGAGAACAAGGCCTCACAGTTTTCCTTTTATAAGCCCCTTTAGCTTGTCTCTCTTTCTTCTCTTGTCTTTAACTATTCTGTTTAAAGAGGAGTAACTTAAAATGTCTGTTACCCACCCAAATTCTGACATTGCATCATCTCTCCTCCCAGGAACTTCAGTTAATCCTAAAAAAAGATAGGAGGAAAAATGCAGCGTTCTAAAAATCCCACTTTCAGGGGGAGAGGATGTGCAAACTGTTTAGTCAACAGGCTGAATGAGATTTGAGGGGGTTTTCAGTTGAGTTGGTTTAAATGTGATTATTTTCGGTGTATATTTAAACGATTAGAGGATCACCGACTCAAACAGTAATGAATGTATTATTTTCGCTGATTGCTTTATCCACTTACTGCTGGAAATGAGTTGCCAAAATCTTTTGTTTCAAACAAAGGGAGGCCCATAGTTCAGAAGACACACCCAATGCAGCAGTCCAGCAACTCGCCAGAGTGGTCACTATATCCCACAACATTGAAACTGACAAATGCTTTCATAGGTTTACACCTTTGGTATCTATCTGTAGAAGTCATTTTTAAAAAGACACAAATGAGAATGACCAAAAGTAAAATACCAAAAATAATAGTAAAAATGAAAGGGTTCAGGGTTCAGAAGTTCAGGGTCTTTAGTAATAGGATGACTGACAGAAGAAGAATGTGCTGATGCACAAAACATGATTCATGATAAAAAATGAATTCTGTTTGTAAATCTCATTCTTTAAAAAGAGTATGACACATATCAGTGGTATTTGATGACAACAACATTCTTAAAAATTCAGTTTTCTTTCTTTCTTTTTTTTTTTTATTGACATCAATGGTTCCATAAAGAACCTAGCCTATAACATCCATGGAACTTTTCCATTGCTCAAAAGGTTCTTTAAAGGAAAAAAGAAAACCCAATGGTTCGTTTATAAACCATTCACAGAAAGCTTCTTGGGAGAATACAAAAAGGTTCTTCTATTGCATCACTAAAGACCTTTTATGGAACCCTACTTTTAAGAGTGAACCTTTTTTAGATTTATTTTTTGGCAGTTTAGCCTTTATTGTGATAGGACAGATCAGACATGACAGGAAGCGAAGATGGAGAGAGAGAAGGGAGCAGGTTCAGGAAAGGTCCGAACTCGAGACACCCCAAGTGCAGCGGCGCGCTGCACACAAGGCTATCGGCCCTGACAAGAGTGAACTTTTTGATCTCTCTTTTTTTATTTATTTTTTTCCACCAACAAAGGAAAAATGTAGACAAAACAACTGAAGAGATGTTATTTGTAAAATACATTTAATTTCTAAATATTTGGGCAACAAAACCAGACCAAAATCTATAATTGGTGCGTCAGGGTAAAGAGAGCTTGAGTTACAGTTGTCAATTTGGGTATCAGATAAGTATGAGATCCTGTCAACACAACAGTAACATTTGATAGTGTACAAATACGCTGATGTGTTGTAACTTCAACAGTTAATTTCATAAACAACTGTTTCTCCTTCATAATATTTAATAGTTAGAAGATCATGCTTTACTTGTCAGGACCCCCAAAATTCTTACATGCTTCAAATGAAATCATTGCATTTTTTGACAAGTACCAGAAAAAAACGATATCACAATTAAAAGGCATACATTGTCTTTACATGGTAATTAGTATACTATATAGCTGTACATATTACAAGACACTTTCTAAGAATATCAGCATAGGCATTATGTGTTAACAAGACAGGGTTGCATAATGCATGTAGTAAATCACAAATCTTATGGTATTTATGCATCAGGGATGAGGGCGCTTCGTATTAGTGCGGTCTAGAAGAATAAGTGCACGACAGACATGTACACAGGCATACTAAGAGTGTAGTCACCAGTTTTCAAAGCGAATACTACTGGAGCGCCACCTAGTGAAGGTGACACGGTATTACAGCAACTACATCTGTGATAGAGGTGGCAGTGAAGAGTTAGAGCTTGTCAATCCTATAACCAACCAAGCATGTCCTTCCAAACTCACTGTCAACTGATATCACAAATGTACATACAGACAATCACGCAAACTCCTTGGATTTTCCAGTCGAGTGAAATCATAACACATTACAGCTATGACAGCATAGACGGTTCCATTAGGAATCAATCTGGATTTGCTATCTAAGTGATTAAGGGATAGGGTGTTTCATTAATAAGGCTAGCAGGTATGTATGAATCCTCTCTATGGCTTGGATCACTGCAAAGAGGGCCAGAACTTCAGTGACTGGGGCAGTGAATCTACATGTGGTCCAACTCCTTGTATGACGGGCATCCAGAAAAATACATTACAGTGTATTAAGAGAGCATAAAGAGACTGTAGATTGTAGCGGGCATCAGAAGCTCTAGGTTTACAGCTTTCCACAGCAAGAGTGCTGATCTAGGATCAGCTCTCTCGTCTATGTGATCTCACATATAAGAAACACAATGATCATAGATCAGTGCCCTTTCTGCCATTAAAGGTATATTCCAGGTTCAATATGATTCGCAAGTTAAACTCAATTTATAACAATTGCGGCGTAATGTTGCCACAAAAACTAATTTTGACTCTTGAAAACGGCAAAAACCAATGCTACGGTGAGGCACTTAAAATAGAAGTGAATTTTGTAACTTTCTAGAGCAGGCTATTTAAAACAGAAATGCTTCATTTTATACACGCTTACATTAAGGTTCTAGACTTAATTTGTTATGGCAACTAAATTGTAAAATTGTAATGTTTACGAATCGGCCTCATTCGCTGTCATTTTAAGTACTTCATTGTAACCCAAATTGTTGCTGTTTATTAAGGAGAGGAAACTACATTTTGTGGTAATCAACATTATAAGTGCTGTTGACTGCCATTAACTTGTTGACCCACAGAACCCGGTATAGTCAATTTTGAACCGACTGAGCAGAAAGTAACGCAGTGCTCGTCAACTTCAATAATTTTAAACCGGAAGTATACTTTCCTTGTCCGAATTCCACTCTAGCTGACAGTCCGTGTGACGCAAGTCCGCTAATGTCAGTGCATACTGTCCGAGTGAAGCCTTGAAAACGAAGGTTCACTGGGTAGTGCGCAGGCGCCCAACGCGTCCGTCCTAGACCGCTGTCTACGGAGTGTATTTTGAATGGCTCGAGCGTTCAACTGTATGCTAGACGGAGCAGAACGCGGAAAATGAAGTATACATGGGTCTTTAACGATATTAATCCTTTTACTCTCACTTTCAATAAGCACTCTATTCTGACTTGCTCTCTCACCTAGCTAACACTGTTTATTTAGTGGTTTCTCAGGAAGAAACGTGAACATACAAACAGCAGTCTCAGAGAGGAAGATGGACAGGAGTGTTCAATACAAGATTCATGCTTAAGAGCCATACAGGGCTGCAAATATATACAGTTTATACATGTACATACGTAAAGAATGATATTAACCAATAGCAATAGCAGTACTTCCAAAGTTAACACAAAAAAACTACAAGCAAATAAATGAATCAATTCTTCATGTGATAATGTACTGTGTTTGTAAGTCTACTGCTATAGCTACAGATCACAACTAGTCTTTGCCAACTACAGCGTAAACAATAGCAGACTAGTTGTTGGTGGTTCCACTGCAACATTTGAACAAAAAAATGCACAAAAATTGTTCTGAGTCCTCAGGAACTGGACAGGGTGACTACATTAGGAAACAATGGTAGATACAAAACAAAATAGGAGATGGTAGATATAAAACACAATTTTTTTTGGCTGATGTTTTAAAGGTAATATCTTGCCCTTCTGTTTCAGTAAACAGGGCTGTTCCTGATGCCGCAGCAAAGCACCATGCTGAAGATCATCTCGAAGATCTAGAAAGAGAGTAAAATAAGGGTAAAATGTGATGCAACAACATCAAAAGCTAGTCGAATATAACTTAACACACAGGCCCCTATATAAACACACTCAGACTCACTCACCATGATAACAGCAACAACCAAGGCGGCGATGCCAATCAGATAGATCTTCTCAGAGAAAAGCTCTTTGATCTTGGTGTGACAGTTCTGAAAAATGCAGAAACAGGTTATTGTCATGCTATGTGGGATGATTTGGATGAGAATTCTTCAGTATGAGGGTTTACTGAGGAGAGGCTTATTACGTCAGAAGTTTTTTTGTCTTGAGGACAGGTGTCTGAAAGCCACATTGCAGCACCTGAAAACAGGGTTCCTTTGCCACAGCAGTTAAGCTGAAACCCAGAAATGACAGTGATTAGAAATAAGTACTATTATTTGGTTTGAGAGGAGTTTGTGTTAGCTTGATTAATTGTGTGCTCCTCAGAACATCAGGACTACTTACAGTCTCATGAAAGACCTTCAAGACAGTAGCGGCAGCCTGCTTTTGCTCATTATCTGTAAGTGAAACGCCTCTGTCATACACAGAGTCATAGAAAGTGATCAGCTCTTTGGAGATCTGAAAAAGAAGGTATAATTACAAATATGTAACCAGATGTGTATATGTCAGCTTGACACTGTTTATGCATGTTTGTCAGAGAAACTGACCTTGTCTTTGTGCATGAATCCCCAGATTCCGGCAGCAACCTCACAGGCAAACAGAATGACCAGGCAGGCAAAGAACTGTGGGAGAGAAAGAAAAGGGATGTGTACTCTATGGACAGGAGTCTGTCAATGAATTCATAATGAACAACAATGTGGATTCTCTTTTTAGAGATATATTTAAATGTTATACTTTTGATATATATTTCTGTCACTGACAATTATTCACTAAAATGAACTGCATCAGTTTATAATTGATGTATACAAGGGGCACAAATGTAATAATTAGTCTTACATGCAATAAAGTTGAAGACCTTAAATAAAACTCTTACATTTTACACTATTTATTAAGAAACTTCATATTGAAAAGTTAACCTACGAAAGCTTACCTTAATTTACAGTGCAAACCAATAAGTATGAGTTGCCAATGTCAGTAACAAAGCCATAACTTAATCTTTTAAAAACTACACTACCATTCAAATTTGGTGCTCAAAAACATTTTTATTTTATATATATATATATATGATTTATATAAATGTTTTCTTTAAAAAAGCTTATTGGCACCAAACATTTGAACTGTGGTATAAAGAGGTAATTATTAAAATAATGGCATAAAATAAAGTCATGGTATTTTAACAAGCTCAGTTAATACATTTACCTAAAATATTTTTAAACTAACTGAAAAAGCCATACAAGCTGTTTCCTTCCTTTTTTTTCAGTGGGGATTTACAGTCAGTCCATTAAAATATACTTCTGATTACTGTTTGGCATCATGTGATTTGAGGAATTTGCTGAGAGGTCAGGATTTGTTACTCACTGTTCCGAGAAGACACTGGGATTCCTGTATGGCTCCATAGCAACCAAGGAATCCAACAAACATCATCACAGCACCGACAGCGATCAAGATGTAGACACCTACAAGAAGGAGCATGATGTGTGTTATCATAAAGGAGAATCCAAGACCCCTCAACAAAACTAGGACTAAAGAGTGAGCCATAAAGAGGCGCTAAATTGAACACACTGAACAACCAAACTATATTCAACCAGTCATCCATCCAGTCTAAATGCTTTTTATATACTGAGGGTGCAGTACTTGATCGTGACCAGCAGGAGTCACTGTGTGCTCACTTAGATGGTGCGGCAAGTTTACTTTAGGCAGAAGGAAAACTGCAGAACATTTGGAAGTCATGAGGGGCCAAAATTAACTTCTTGTTTCCATTCCCTCATTCACATAAAAAAGCCTCAAGTTAACAGCAAATCAGGATTCTTATGTAACATGACGTGCACTGGTAGAAGGAAAAAAGAAAATAAAAAGCTGTGGAGTTCTTTCTCTAAGAAAAAAAGAAAGAAAACTCCCTCTTTTCCCAGTATTCACATCGCTTAGGCTGAGTGATAACTGCTGTATCCATAGCAACTCAGCAGGCCTTAGGGTGCAGCAGCAGTGTTTGCATGGATGTTCAAATGGCAGCGAATAGAGAGACGGACAGAGAGAAACAGAAATAGAAAACTCTCTCTCTTAAGAAACAATCAGCCACACACACACACTGAAATCGCTTTGACCCAGCACACATGAGTGAGCATGAATTATCCTGCAACTGTCTCTTTCATTGTGGCAATACCTGTTCACTCTTGCATGTTAGCTTCTGTATTTTTTTAAATTTTTTGTACCATTGTTTTTTAAATGTTTTTTTGTTGTTTTGTTTATTAACATCATTAGCTATATTATTTCTTCAGTAAAATTAAATAAAATAAAACAAAACAATATTCCAATGCGGTGAACTGTTCTGAAAGCTGTTTTGTCAGGTTTAATCAATTCACTGATTGATTCTGTCTTCTCAGACACTCAGCACAGGAGAAAACGTTCTACCTCTAAACAACCTGTTGATTTATTTCTGATTACTTGCCTGAAATCAAGAACAGTTTTAGGCTAACATTTTGTAACAGCCTTTGTTTATTTTTGTGTTAAACATCAGTCATGAATTATACTATTGATCAACTAGCCTACATTTCAACAAGCTATATTTGTGTCAAGAAAAACAAAAAAAGTGCTTTATGTGATAACATCTAATTAACTTGTTTTAACACAATAGAAGTTATTTTGAAGAATGTGGGTAACCAAACATTTGCTGGTCCAGATTAAATTTGATAGTAGGAATAAATACTGTGGACCAGCAACTGTTTGGTTTTCCACGTTCTTCAAAATAGATCTGTGTTTTGTCCATCATTAGAACGGACTAATCTGAGGTAGTAAATAAATAGCATCACATTTTCATTAGTTTGCAGGTTTAAAGTTTATTGTAGCTATATGGGCACTCAGTTTCTCTTGTTGTTTAATACATTTGACCATAATCTCACGATATAAGAGACAAACCGCTATGCACAGGATATTTAAAACGTACAAATGTGTATTGGCTACAACTAGACACCAAATGCTAAGACAGACTGCTCTTTAAACATACAAAAACATTAGCCTTTATAGACAGCGTTTCTTGAGTAAACGAAACGCTGCTCTTATTCAAACATCAGTTCTTTATTTAGCTAACCTTGCACTGTGAAGAAGTAGACGTCTGTCTTCAAACTGCGCGTCGCGGCGCTTCATTCTGAATGGAGGCGGGGTGGAGTTATGAGGTTTGACTGACAATTTGAGGATGCAAAATTCCGCATTTAAACAGCCAATAGCAAATACTTAAACTAATAACAAAACATACAGTTGCTGATTCAGAAGCGCCAGATTGTCATAGCAAAGTCAGAATTACCTCCTCTCTTAGGTTCACGAAATGGTCGTCTATAAAATGCGTTGCTGTACTTTCGGAAGGCCAAATAAAGTGCTTATTCTTTCGCCTAGAAACACAGTGTCTCCCTGACATGGCTGCATCAACACTACTGCGGTTACTGAAACCACGCCTTCATTCTTTGCATGAACATTTGGGCGGCGTTACGCAAATATTTCCACATCGTGACGTAGACATGTGGGGGCGTGTTTGAACGAGCCGTTTTATGGGGGCGTGGCAGAGTCTTAACTCTGATAAAGAATATCTCTTTGGTTTTGAGACTTTAGTCTTTGCAACTTTAGGGATCTTATCTATGCACAATCAGCTTGTAACACTCCAAGGAGAAAGGAAAACTTGAAATCGCATCATATGACCCCTTTAAATGCTCCTGGTAAATACATCTATTGTACCTGAAAATAAAGCACTGTTTGTTTTATTTGTATATTAGGCTGTGTGTAGTTGTAATTTTTATCTTTGTTCTTATTTTTTAATAATAGATAAAATAATGACAAAGAATTTTATCTTCACCCACTTTGGCCTAAATATCTGTCGTTTTTATTTTGTTACCTTGAAAAGGCTTTCTCTTTATAACAGGGAAATTAGTTTGGCTGTAATGCTCAGACAACTTACCAAATAGAAAAACCAACACCACAAAGAATCGTGATAAAACCGTGAATCGTGATATTTCTAAACAAAATTGTGATATATTTTTTCCATATCGCCCACCCCTACATCAAAGATTAAAGGGGTGGTTGACTGGTTTTTTTCTAGGCTTGATTGTGTTTATGGGGTGCAGTCTAACATGTGTTCATGCTTCGTTTTTTTAAAAACGCATTATTTTTCATATAATTTACCTTTATTCCACACCGCTCTGTCCCTTCTCTGACAAACGCCGGCATGTGCTCCGGTTGTATTGTAAACAATGGCGTCGTCTATATTGCTTCTCAATTTGAGCCCGATTGAGACGCAGAGGATATTAGTGAAGAGGATCGCACTAACAAATATACTTCGTTAGTGCACAGTACTAGTCTTGTGGTGAACAATTAATCCATAAAGTTAATTTGATTCCCCTCTAAAATATGTACAAAAAGTAAAGTTGGTTGCAATTCCTGTTTCACACAGACTTTAAGGAAACAACCACATGTTAGCACTTTTTAAAGGAACAGAACAGAAAACTCTCTCTCTTAAGAAACAATCAGACACACAAATTGAAATTGCTCAGACTCAACACACCGAATATGAGTGAGCATGAATTATCTTTTGCAAGCATCAACTGTTTTCACACCAGTTCACACTTGAACTTTAGCTTCTGTTTTTCTGCTTTTCTACTTCTGTATTATTTGTTCATTTGCCATTGTCTTTTTTTGTTGTTCAGCTTAACATCATTAGATGTGTTATCTTTTCTCCAGCAATAAATAAATAGTCAATCCAATTTGGCGAACTGTTCTGAAAGCTGTTTTGTCAGGCTTAGTCAATTCACTGTTTGAATCAATTCACTGATTCTCTGAGATTTCCCTACCCAAAATCAAACCATCTATATATCTACTGCACTGTTAATGTCTGCATGCTCATCATATTACATTTTAGGCACACTACAAAAAGCTGTTCAGCATCATTGGTTTAAAATCAAATTAATTCCTTGCTCTGGAAGTGTAATGCAAACCCTTCTTTCTTTGTTTCTCCATCTCTTATTCAAATTCAGTTGATCTTGTCCTTCCAGCCCCATCTCTCATGCTCCGGCCTGCACAGCGACACGCCCAGGGCACTTTAACTTACAAACTAAATCTCCAGAGCATAATAAAATTTTGTTTTTAAAACATCTAAATGTCCTGCTGTCATTTAGTGACTGTGCCCATTCCCTTGCAAGAGAATTTAAAAAAAAAATCAATGCAATGTGGGGTGATGCGGGAGGGGACTGGTTCCATTTACTTAATTGCGGTGGGTAAGGGGCTAAAGGAACTGCCACCAGACCATTTCTCAATGTGACAGGCCTGAATGGAGCACAACGATGTGACTAGCATACTGAACAGCTGCATAATACTCACCAGCTCTCCCTCTGTCATACTTTCACTTTTTCTTTAAACAAACCACTTTCTTTTTGCTTCTATTAACTAGCTGTGCAGAGTGTGGTAAGTTTGAGACAAGTTTCATGTAGTATAAAAATAACTGATGTGAATAAGTAGAAGAATGTAAGGATATTTCTATGACCAGGTGCTTCCTGTAGGGAATGAGTGCCTTATGACGCAATATACTGAAGAGACCCCCATCTCTCTGTACTGGCCCCCTAGATCGAGGCACTTACTCCACTGTCTGCATCTCTGTCTGAGTGCATGTGAGTCTCGGAAAGAGTATTTTGGAATCATGTGTGAGTGCAAAGAAAGTTGCCAAATGCAGCTGCTATTTTCGTTAATTCGAAGAGCAGACATCTGGCTCTTGGCCAGTCAAAGACAGGGAGTGAGAGAGAGAGAGAGAGAGAGAGACACGTGGTAAGACATAAAAAGACATACATGTCTTTAAGAGACGCACTGTACAGTCAAATACAGCAGATTATTCCTGAGTTCCAGTCACTCCATGAAAATGACAAACTAGGAATATTACTTGGTGAAGGACCTACTTCCTCTTAGTAGCACAACATATTTATAAATGCCATAAACTAAGAAGTAAAGAGTGAACACATCTGCATTAGTAGTACCATTAATGTTTATGGATGTATTTTGTTTTGTTTATTTATGGATGTATATTTGTTTTGTTTTTATTCTGCTATGTAATGCGTTGGTAATATGTATCTAAGTATGTCATGCCAATAAAGCAATATGAATTGAATTGAGAGAGAGAGCTGGGCATGTCACATGAGGAAAGGAACAATGGAAAAAAGACAGCAAAAAAACAACAACAAACAAACATCCAATTTTTCAGGGGGAAAAAATCTGTAATTTCAATAGGAATCTATGCAATCAGAAATCTTGTGCAACAGCTGAAAATTTCCTAATGCAGATTTTGTAATGGATTTAAGTTGGTCACATGGATTCATCATGTTGACTTCATCCATCACGACACTACTGACAATAGACAACTGAACTTTTTTGCCCGCAAAATTTTCCAACAGGTTTCAAACTGCAGATCAAACCATCAGAAAGCTGTTTGGTTTGAAATTGATTTCTGTGTTAACTATGCACCACAGTATTGACAACTGCAATTTTGCTGAAATTTCGCTAATGTGACCACACCTTAAGGGTGAAAAAGGAATAGGAAAGTCAGTCCACACGCTGCAAAGTTTAAGCACAAACAGATGATGCCAGAGTTCAGAGTTGAACCACAATGGAAGTAACGGTGAGAGGAAAAGCTGCAGTGAGAGAGAGAGAGAGAGAGAGAGAGGAGAGGGAGGGTGGCATGTTCTCAGACGGAGCTGTTGTTGAAGGAGGGGTGCTGGGATGTGTGAGCAGATTTTTCCTCTTGTTTTTTTTTTTTCTCTAGAGACTGTTTTCTGTAACTTACGTCCTTTGAACACACAGTAATATATTTGCTTTTGAAAGTCCAGACATGCACATTTGATTTATTGTATCTATATACTAAAGAAACGTGGTAACCTGCAATTGTTACTTATAAGGAGCTTTTTCTAACCTGATCTAACCATTAAATTTAGTTTTGTAGGTGTGACAGAATATATTCAGGATGATCAAGTTAATAATGTATAGACTTTGAAAAATGTTAATGTTAAATAATCTATAGATTTTTTTTTTTTTACTTCAATAAAATTAAAATGTAAGATGTTACTACATGAAGGATATCTTTAGGTTAACATTTGTATTTTTAGTGTACACACAACAAACTCTTTCTATAATTTTGTGTTAAAATGCTTAAACATGAGTTTAATGAGTCATGGATTGTGAAACTAGCCTGCAAAAGCTATTTCTGTATAAGAAAAATATTACTGAACACTACTGAATCAACCTAAACACATCAGGTTACACTAATAAATGATTTTAAGGGTCGGATTAAGTGGAAAGAGCTCCTTAAGGAAACAACTCCATGTTATTCTGGAAGTACATTTGTTGATTCCCTAAGTATAATTACTTCCTTTTCCTGTTTTCCTCATTAATCCTCTTTTTTCCCCTGATCATGCTGCCAGCTCCTTTTCCTCACACTCAATCATCACCATTCACTCCGTCTCACAAAGATGTGATATCATTGGGACCTTGTGTTCCCACTCTCACATCTCTGATTCCGTTCAAGATTCACTCACCCTTCATCTTGGTTCCCAAATCTTTTTTTAAGACACTCACTGTCTGTATTTGATGGTATGATATCTAGAAGCTATGACAGTAACTACTACAGCGCAAGGAGAGGGTTGGAAAAGGCTGAATTAATACTCTCCTTTCACAAAAGAAAGAACTTTGTTTAAACACATCAGGAAGTAACAGCTCAAACTGGATTCTTAAGATACGCCATTCAAATTTGAAGAAACAAGACAAATCGAAAGCAGAAAACCCTGAAAAACACAAAAGGTCACTTCCTAAGAAGGAAATGTAATGTTTGCTCAGCTAAAACACCCAATTTGACCTTAAAAATACAGCAAAACAAGCCATTCTTATGGAAAAGCAAAACATCAGAGCAATTAATACTAACTTGAAATTAATTTTGGGTCTGTAAGCCTGAAAAGAACTGGAGATAAGTACACAAATGCATGTCTGTAGCTGTCTGTTAAGTAAGAACATACTGAAGAAAATTGCATTAGTTTTGCATTCCAAGGAAGGCTGACTGCTTTTGAAAAAAATTATGTATTATGTTTCTTCCATTTTTTTTTCAAAGTTATATAATAACTAATATTTTTACACTGTACAATATAGCATTATTAACCAAAAAGATATTACATTACTATTACTAGCAGTAACAGCATTGCTTAATATGTGTCTCAATAAGGTCAGATGATTATTGTTTATTTTTTTCACCAACTCATCACACCGTGCTTCCATCTAACCACCAGCAAAAACTCTCTTGAAATTAATTTGTCCACTTGAAAAGGCTTTCAGTGGAGAAGAGCATAAATCCACATCAGTTCTGTGGTACAAATAACTCAAAGACAATGTGCTGCAATGCTAATGCTGAGTGCTGATGGATTTTCAAAGTGATTGTGATCATAGGAACAGGAAGCCATTTGTGCTAATTGAATATAAATGAATTCTAAGTGTTGACTGAAAAAAAAAAAAAACATTTTAGCTAAGTGTTTCATGAGGCCTGCTGACACTATGCTATCAGACGAAATTTACGTTAAAGGGAATATTCAACAAATAATGTTACTACTTTCAGTATCATGTTGGTCAAAAGGTTTATCTTTGTATTCCATGCAGGAGTATTTAAGTTTTACTTTCAGACTGACAGCCCCCACTGGTGTTCTCCACAGGATGCTTTTATTAGATTGCCATTGAGTTAATAGCTTGCCAAGTATGATATTGGTCCAAAAATACATTATCTCTTTCGGCTCAATCAGCTTGTTGCTCACTGGGTGGAGTTGGCTACTTAAAGAGGCACTAATAAGACATTCATTCACTATGTTTTCTGTACTAAAAGGAAGATGTGGGGATTTCTCTGGTGAATGAATCACATTAAACATCCTTTCCAAAAACAAAGTACTTAATTGAGATTGTTATATAAAATAACCAACATTTTTGTGAGGTTACCCTTCACATTGATTAGTGGTTAGTGGTAGTTTAAATATTATAACACAGTGAATGTTTCGCATTGCATGCCGTAGAATCTGTATAATTTCCAGTTAAGGTTTTAAATAAATAAGATTATTTTTAATTATTATTTTATTTTTGTATATTAAGAAAATAAATACACTAGCATTCAAATGTGTGGGGTCGTAAGATTTTTAAATGTTTTTGAAAGAAGTTTCACCAAGGCTGCATTTATTTTTTTCACAAACACAGCAAAATCAGTAATATTGTAAATAGTTTTAATGTATTTAAAAATGAAGTGTATTCCTGTGATATCAAAGCTAATTTCCAGCACCAGTGTCACATGATCCTTCAGAATTAATTTTAATATGTTGATTTCTTTCATGTTGAAAAGAATTCTGCTGCTTAATAATTTTGTGTAAAAAAAACAAAAAAAAAAACACTTTTGAATGGTAGTGTATAGCTTCACTTGTGCTTGAGTTATCACGTGAAACAGGCCACAGAAAAGAGCCCTATGATTAGTTTGTGTACCCAAAGAGCCAATACAGCTAGAAGAAGCACTAATGGCACTAATGTCATATTTGTTTGAGTTCTGAATCCAGTCTTATCCAAACTGTAGTGTTTAAGTACAGCAGCACTCACTCATCTAATTTAGTTGCTATGGATACATCCCTCCCCTGCCATTATGGAATAATTGAGTCACCCGGGCCAGCTCCATTCCCCCTCACACTCAGCAGCAGGCATTTTCAGGGAAAGGCTGACCTGACCACACACCACCATGGCTGATGAGAATCATTCAAGAAAATATAAGAAAAGAAAAGGGAAAGAGTCTCAAATGTTTGTACAACAGAGACAATGATGAGTCTTTGGATATTTTTAGTCACAGAATTTGTGTTCACCTGACGCTGTTTTTACAACATAATGTATTCATGAGTAGTAAATATCACAACACTGCTTTATGGAAATGAATGATTGACTTTTACTATTTAATATTTATGAGTGCCTATTCTTTAATCGCATACTATTTTGTAGCTATGAGCGAAGTGATGACTTTTAAAGAGACGAGCTTAACTCTATTCAGAGCAAAAAGCTTCCCCACCTGGATCTGCCCACCGCTCTTTCTCTGATGGACTTTAGCTCTAGTTGTGTTCTCTCACATTACACTCCATATAGAGCAAAGCAGGGTGTGTAGAGCTGCTGGCTGCAGGCCATTTCCTCACATTAAGATGTTGAGAGCTGTAATGTTTCATCTGCAGCTCCTTACATGGCATCTTTGCACTTTGCAGACAGACAATAGATCACAGTATACTTGTTCTCTTTCAACCTGAGTTCTAAATCGCATTCTGTCATTCATCACTTGCATTGCGTCATTCCCCTAAATCTCTATTTCACTATTCTGCCAAGTGCATGTCATATCATGGAATTTGCTGATTCTTTGGCTTTGCTTTCAGATCTGCTACCTTACAGGAATAAGCAGCTGTATTTTTTTCTGACAGTACTCTTTATTGGGTTGCCATGTGTTTGGATGCCACAAATCTGAATTTTACGCCTTGCCTTCTTGCCCCCCTGACCACTGCTGCTGCCATGGTGCCTGAGCCCTCAGCTGTTCCCAGACATCACGCAGGTCACCCGCTGGGCTTTTATAATAGGGGCTGTGTCCCGCTGAAGCACTGGACCTTGGTGGTCAAAAGGTTAAGGCCCAGATATACTAATGGCAAAGTTCTTTTTTGTTTTTTGCTTAGGGGTAAAAAGCAGTTTGAAATACCTGAGCAGCAGAACTTTTAGCGACCAATGGTAGTTCCAGAAAGTTCACTTTGACAAGTTGTTTAAAACTCCAAACAAACTTAGTTTGGGACTGGATGTTGATCAAAATGGCGTCACGTCAGTTCTTCTAAAAACAACAACAACAACAAAAAAACCTGGAAAACAATTATTTAAAAAAACTTGACTTTAAGCTTTAAAATCTGAAATTTTATTTAAGACTTTTTGTTGTTGTTTCTAAATTGCCCACAAGTTTTGCATATTATCTGTATAATTTCCAGCTAAAATTCCAAATTTGTACTGCTTAATATTTTTGTGAAAATCTTGATACTTTTTTGAGATTGTTCGATGAATAGAAAGTTCAACAGGTTGAAATAAAAATCTTTTGTAACATTATTATTAATGTTCGTGACATGTTTACATAACTATTTTGTGAGATAAAGTATATATTTGAAACTATATATGTTTTTTGAAATTTAAATTGATTGCTGTTCATGATTAAGGGCTCAAGCTCTCAAGCTCTAACTCCCATGGACTTATACATGAATCAGTAATAAAATTGACACAAAGGTGGAGATTGGGAGGTAAAGGGATGCCTGAATAACTCTTAATGGTGTGAGTTAAGCAGCCATTTATACATGCTTACTCTTGCATTGTGACTGGCAGGATTAGAGGAACATGCTCCTCCCAAACCTTTGTTTAAAACTCGTATAAACTACAATTAGGTTGTGGTTAATAGCTGTTGAAAATGAGTTTCAAATGATATGAAACACAAATATTTTGTTTCAGGCAACCCAGTGAGGGTGTTAGCTGTACTGTATAAGCTATATTCACTTATACACGCAAGATGTACACACACACATAAACACATAAAGTTAGTCACATCTGTAACCAGCCCTAAATTTTCAGGAAATACTTAACATGACTCACTGTGAATTTCACATTTTCCAAACCCTAAGCAGGGCCACAAGTATTAAAACTCCTCCCTTTAGCACACAGAGCTGCAAAAATATCTCCAACTGAGCAAAACAGAGATAATATTCTGCATTCCAGAAGAAAGAAACTGTATTTTAAGTGTGTTTATGTGCTTGATGGGGGTAGGGGATTGGGAAAGGGACACAGAGAAGGAAAACATACAGTACAAACCCAGTGTAATTGTGGCTCTTAAACGAGGTCTTCCTGTTTCCATTAGTTATATGCTCATTAACAAACATGTCGAAAATACTAGGTTTCACTTTTGGATGAGTGTGAGCCACGTGTTTTCCATAAAGCAGGCAAAGTGATCTAGCTGAAAAAAACTCTGGCAAGTACCTTGAAAACCAATGGATAAGAGAGGAAAAGGGAAAGAGAACAGTGTTTTCACAAAAGCGACAAGGAGGGTTTTTTTTACAGTCTGAGAAAGCGGACACCTGTACTTAAACAAATTATAGTTTCCATGTATCACAAGACAAAATACACAGCTAAGCTGAAAATAAAATGAGAAAGAGATTTTTTTTTTAAAGAGGTATATTGCCACAAAACATAAGAATGATGATAGACCACTCTATTTCCTCATCAGTGCCTCTTTTATACTATGCTCTGAAGTCTTACATGTACTTTTATGTGCCAAACAATATTAATTTTCAAATATTAGAGTATTCTTTTACTCTGTATATTTTATTGAATGTTGTATTTCAAAAATACATTTAAGCATAGTACATTTAAGCACAATGTTGACATTTGCAAGGCATTAAAAGTCATCTAGAAAAAAGTCAAAAAGATGAATAAACAAAAAGATGAATAAACTATTCCTTTAAATATTTTTTGTAGACACTTCAGGTATAGATAAGAGATTTCTCTCTTGAAATCCACGACTCAGTAAATATTAGGTCTTATAATAGCTTTGACATGAACTGGAGAATTGTTTACCCACTTGTTAACCTCTGTGCCTTAACAGACACAAGGCCTTCCTGAATAAACAAAATGCTTTTAACAGTTGCCATCAGAAACAGCCCACTTGTGCGTCTGTAAGAGTCCTTGACACTAACCTCTGACCTCACAAAAGTCCAGGTGAACCATCTAATTTTATTTTAGTTTTCCATGGACGTCAACTGATCTGTAGATTTGTATTTGGAAATTCACTTGTTATCAATCACTGGGAAGAAATGGAACCATCTGTTCTGTTGTGGAAACTACAGCGGAAAAAAACTTTAAAACCTTTACAGATGCAAAACCATCAGCTAGTACCAAAGTTTGCATTTTTTCTGTTATGTGCTTCCACTGACTTCCCTTGTGGATGAAATTACAAAATTCATTTGGGTGTGTGTCACTGCTGGGTTCACTGCTCCTCACCAACACTGTTATCCAGTGAGCTAAATATTTATTGAGCAAACGTTCTCTTTCTTTAATTTCATAATTTTATTTACTTTAAGACACATACTGTATAAATGTAATAAAATGGATCTTTGTGCCACTTTAAAACAAAGGAAATAATCGGTGAATGCAATAGGAATCACTGGGCAAGAGCAGCATCTGTGTTTATTTTTAGTGTGCCTGTTCATTTAACGAAAACATTGGAACTAGTGATACAAAAAACAAAACTAATAATATAGTTGCGGGTATGTAAATTTAGGTACTAGGTGATAAATTAAACCAGTCATAAGGTGTGTTTCCATTAAAGATTTGCACAAAACTTTTGCAATATTTATAAATGTCAATAAAAAACTATTGTGAAATTACACCGTTTCCTAAATGACTAAAATTAAATTTTTTCCTCTAGCGATAAGTCATGGCGATGGATGTTGGTAGGTTTATGTATATCACAGTCACCGCACTAGCCATTATTTTTAATCAAAGGAGACGTACAGCAAAGCAGCGCGGAGAGCCGCTTCTGGGATGCTTACATGCTGCATTATGTGTGCAGTGTAAATAAGGGGTTATCCACCCAAGCATTAATGGCAAGGAAAGCCCCTTATACTTGAGACCGGCCATGTATGAGGTGTTTCTTGGAGGTTATAGTACATTAAAGAATGATCGTGTGATTTTTACGTACACCAGGTGACATGTAAATATGAAAAACTTTTTCCAATGCAGTTTTCCGATATATTCCTTTTTCGAATTGCTTGAAAAACTACCTAATGCGATCGTACAAACTTTATTGCGATATATGGGAGTTTTTACAAAATTGACATTTCCATTAGCAATATCATTTTGCGCAATTTGAAGGGTAATGGAAACGCAGCTATTGTAAATTTACTTTAAACTTTAAAGTTCTTCAGCAACGAGCTGCCTCTCAATATTTCAGCTGAACAAATTTTACATATTGCTATTTGCAGTCTAAGTGAAGTGTGTCCAGACATCCACACAGCTGACTTGTTTACCTTATCCATGTTGTGTGCACGAAATAGATGTTGACACAGTCAAAACGCACCACCAGAGAAGCACTAACTAAACATCACTGTTACAGTCAATCATTCCAGCAATCCAAAACTATCCAGCTGTAAAATTTTTTTTTTTTTGCTTTTTCGGTTGCCAAAATTTCAATGCATTGCTAATTAGAACTGCTAATAAAACATGTTTGCCACCCAGAGGAAAAACTGAGAACACTCAGATAATCTTGTGTAAAGACATGTATTAAAATTATTCGTGAGAGACTGTGTTAAACCACTTTATGTGACCACATAAAGCGGTAGGATTTCAGACTGGGTTGAGAGACTAAGGAATGAGAGATGGAAAACAAATGAGACTCAATGAGAAAAGAGGATAATAATGGGAAATCGAGAAACTGATCTCTTACTGATGTAGAAGGTGCTGGGTGGTTCTGCGCCCTCATACTTCAGTTCCAGAAGACTGCTTGTTTTATTGTCATGACGAAGCCAGAGAGAAACCCCCAAGATAACACAACCAGCCAGCTATAAAAAAACACAGAGAGAGGAAGAAAAACTTTAACACATTTAAACACATTTATTAAGTCTTTTGCAAACTTTATACATGTAGTTTTTCCCTAATCTATTGGCTTTCACATCTTTAAACACAACTTTCTTCTTCATCTCGACTCTTAAAGTGGTGTGTGGATGCATTTTGTCAGTCTCCTTGGGTCTATCTCTTGTAGTCTGCTTATTTTCCATTCAACAAAGAGAAAGGAGACACATTCTGTGAGGCGGGGGGAGGGAAGGATCTTGTTACAGACCCCATCTAGAGGCCCACAGTGCCGAGGGTTAAGAATATCAAAACATCACTGTACGCTACAGCAGTATGGCTGAGCCCGCTTTTCTCTTCACATGGCTCACAGTGATGAGCATTCAGTTGAGTGAGGCTCATAAACACATGGCATATTCAAGAGAGAGGGTGCTCACAGGCTCTCGCGGCTAGGGGGAGGGAGAGATAGAAAAGGGGGGAAAGGAAAGAGGGCGTAGGCAGCTGAGAAGACCATTTAAAGTAGCGCTACAATGTGTGGTATTGTATGCATGAGCGGAAAAGAAGCGGGAAAGTACGTGTGGGGGAGGGGTG
This sequence comes from Onychostoma macrolepis, assembly GCF_012432095.1. Taxonomy (NCBI): domain Eukaryota; kingdom Metazoa; phylum Chordata; class Actinopteri; order Cypriniformes; family Cyprinidae; genus Onychostoma; species Onychostoma macrolepis. The sequence goes on along the minus strand of NC_081161.1, from coordinate 29,253,415 downwards.
GCTGCGTGACAAGCAGCAGAAGTTTATTTGGCTTTGTTTATACCCTTTATTTACAGTGAAATCACTGTCAAATCAGACAAGAGCTGGACCCTCTGAGAGCAGCTGGATCTCGTCAGGAATGCGTAGGCTCTGTGGAGGAATGCAGTGCGCAGATAAAATGCACTAGAGACCGCCAAGAACCTGGTGGGTGCCGTTAGAAGCAAAAGAGATGTGGCTACACCGCACAGGGGAGAGTACTGGGAATGTGAGACAAAGACCATTAGCAGGAATGCTGGGATGGGCAGATCGCTCAGCTCTGGCTGTGAAAACAATGGACTCGTACTTCCTTCCTTTCCATTCTCTCGTTCTGTAAGTCCTTTCAGTCAAGAATCCAGCACCAGTCCTACAGTACATCTGCGGACAGCTGCATCGCCACAGCTATTCACCCCAGGTCAAACCAAAAGGCATTTGTTGGTGCAGTTCTTACACACCACACCCCCAATAAAGGATCACGAGGGGAGCGCTTTCTTTTCTCTCTAAATGTTTTTTCCCATGGTTATTGGTCTTTCACACCTGTTGATGTAATAAAGAAACCACAGCCCCTCTTCTACAAAAAATCAAGACTAAAATTGAATTAAAGTTGTTTTTGTCAATTAAAATTATGCTGAAATAAAAAATAAATAGATGAAAAGTTAAACTTAAAAGAAAAAAAAATAGAAATGTTGCTTTGCCAAATAAATGAAATCAAACAAGATGAAGTACAAAAATTACTAAAAATAAAACTGAAAAAAATAATAATAATAATCCATAGAAATAAATAAGAAAAATAAAGAAAAACAAGAATATTACAATTTTTAAAATAAAATTAAAATGAAAACTAAATATGTCAAATTTAAATCTAATTACTATAAATACTATAATAATAAAATTAATAGTATAATAAATATAAAAAAATATTATTTCATGTCATCCGTATTATTTACTTGGTTATTTTAATTAGCCTAAATTTGTGCATTAGTGTGCTGGATAGTGTGTGAGGCTGTTTATCCATAAACAATTTCTGAATAAGGAACTTTCTCTCCAGCTAAGCACAGGGGAGAAAAACCTTTTCCACAGAGGGTAAAAGAGTGAGAGAAAGAGTTCCTTCCATTTCTCTTTCTGTCTTTCTCACTCTCTCCAAAGGCCAGATAGGCCCATTCCAGAGCTCAGGCAGCCTGCTGCTTAGCAACTGAGTAAACACAGGGCCAGCCAAAGGGAGAGGTTTCGAAATGATGGTTCACGGAGAAGCTCTGTCACTTTAAGCAACGCGTCCTCGGTGGATTCCACATTACATTCACTCATCATGATTTCGGGAATATCTGAGTAGACAGAAGAGATTCCCCTAAACACAAGAGTTTCCAGTTGACCAGAGGTGTCAGGGGGAGCTATAACCAGAATAAGCCATAATTCTTTTGGGGGCGATCTGGGGGCATTCTCCCTTCTCACTTTCCATACTTTAACTGAATTTATGTAGGAAAAAGCAGGAAATGCCATTTATTTTGTAGAGCAAAACACAAGGGTTAATTTAATAATAATCTATTTGTCATACAGGATATTTGGCCATATAACAAGCTATTACAGGCAATAATATGGCAATCTATGCTATAATGCTTTTAAATAAAAGCTGAGTATGCTCATAAAAACTTTTACTGATTGAATTACAACTTTTTTTTGGTCATTTTATTGTGAATTTTAAAAACATCAAATGGCCTGTTTACACAGAAGAAAGCATGAACAGTGACTACTCAATCATTGCAGAATTGACAATCACTAAATACTGCAGGTTAAACCTGTTGTAAGAACAGCAAACTAAAAAAATTAATAAAAACCTGCTTCTCAAACGAGAAAACAAATGTTGGGTAGGATTTGATTTTATCTATTGGGAAATGACTGGATCGTTTGCTAACGGCTACTTAAATCGCTTCATGTGAGTGACAGGCTGTTGGACTGGAATGATTGGATGAACTTATTGCTCAGCCCTCACGGCAATTTACATAATGCTGTAGTGAGAAGAATGGCACATTAATGTTTTTGATTAAAAATTAAGAGGGCACATGATTTTTCTGAAAAAAATATAAATTATTTATAATAAACAAACACTACAACATTCTAAAATATCAGTTTTGAGTTTATGGTAATTCATACTTTAAGACAAAAATTTTTTTTTTTTTTTGTATAACTCAACTATTTAATTACGAATGGCAAACTCACTTAGAAAAAATACCTAACAACATTTCATAGTATTATTACACAGAATCTAATGCCTTTTGTCATCAAAGCATAAACTACAGAGTGTGATTGACAACACAGCTAGCAAGACAAACCCAAATGAGCAGAGTAGTCAGCATGCAGACATACACTTACATTTATGCTTTGAGAAGACATTTATCCAAAGTGATTTTAACTCGCTGAGAATTAAACCAATGACTTTGGTGTTACTCTAGTGTTTGAACTACATACTGACATGATCATCATTACCACAAAAACCTACTAGTTACCTACTAGGTTTATGGAGTTTTACTGTTTTAAACTTGATTACATAAAACCAGTAAGTGTACCAGCTGTAGCACGTGTTTTCAGGGAACACAACAGCAGAAGACTTTAAAAAAAAACTAATTACATAAACATCTTCCCTCTAGTTCTAATGCTCTAAATATTTGCAGCCTGGTCAACGGTGCTTTTTCTTTTCTTTTATTTTACCCAAGTGTTTTACTGCATTTCTGCAGAGCAGAACATCAATATTTTGAGAATTACCTCCCTGATAAGGAAGGAAGTGTGACCCTGAGGGAAGGAATAACAGAGGACAGTCACAAGGTTTTTGCACATACACAAATATGATCATTCTGAATTATAATAATAGCCTACGTAGGTGTAATTAGTAGGCAATTATTACAGAACAACACACACTTCCTCAAATGCATGGTGCAATTTGCATGAACTGTATTACAACAAGTCTATGTGAAGTATCCATTTACTCTGAATAATTACAATACATAGCCAAAAAGACCACATTAATAAACCATACATCATTAGTTTTAAGTACCATTTTGCATAAGCCATACAGTAGCCCTAAAAAAACAAAGCTATGTAACTATGTACCATAAAAAAACAAAAAAACAAAACAAGCGTTCCTCCAATCAGCTTCATCTTGACTAGTAGTAGTAGATTTATTAAAGAACTTTTCTTTGTTACAATTTACTCTATTTTACTCATTACCGGAAGCCAGCTATAAACTATTTTTTACTTTTATAAGTGAGTTGCCAAAGTAAAACCAGTAGAGGCCAATGGCATGGATAGAGTAGGCCTACATGAAAAATATTTCACCATGTTGCTTAATATTTCCTGCAACATGATGAAATTAGCATCCACCCTCACACAAACACTTCTCCTTATCTCTCACACACAGATATCAGCCTGTGTAAGGGTCTTAAAATCAGAGCCCCCTTCTCATACTTCTCCCTTCTGTTGCCAGCAGTCTGGTGCTGCTTCTATTTTTGACCGGTGACCCAGTGTGAGGTGGTTGTAGAATGCTTGGCATGTCAAAGCATGAGGCTCAGAAGTAGACGGCCCAGACCTTCTGTCAAACCACCGCACCCATCCTCCATTAACCACAATGTACTGTCAAACTCATCTTATGGGCTTGGCAATGGACTCTTAGATCTAACACCTTCTTTATAGGTATTTTTCCTCCACCATGTCTATGGGTCAGTTCTTAAAGCAAAATTCCTCAAGGTAGGAAGCCATCATGCTGTTTTGCCATGTTCATTCACACATGAGGGGTCTCACCACCTGTTGGGCCTGTGAAGAAATCAGCATGGGTGTTAAACCCATTAGCCAGCGGGAAAATATTCCTCTGCTTTCTGGTGAAATTTGTTTCTTGTTTCGCCACAAGGTTCTTATTGGCTTTAAGATTTAGTTTCTCAGTGAGTCTAAAGGCTCAAGAACAATAAGCATAAAGAAGATAACTATAACAATAATGATACACACCAATCATTGTTTATTCTAACACACACTGCTGATATGTTGTCCACTGCTTTAAATGCTCAAGCTCTTTAAAGTCGGATGGACTCTGACTGTCAGTGTTTTTATCATTCATCAACTGGAAGAAGTAGTTTGGAGAGTGATTCAAACAATATCGATCCTCTGTGTCGTTATCGTTATAGCTGTGGTTTTAATTATTATGAGCATGAGCTGCAGTTATGTTGTCTGCTGCTTCAAATACTCAAGCTCTTTAATATCAAGTGGATTCTAATTGGCCGCCAATGTTTTTATCATTCTTCAGCTGGGGAAAAAAAAAATACATTATTAAAGTGATTCCAGTGATATTGTGTCGTTACTGTCATAGCTGTGGAATGAGCTTTGCTATTCTCATAGAATTAGAATGATTATTAAAACTTTATAGAAATAGTTATTGTGCATGGTGGTAACGGGCCTAAACGCTGCAACTATATTGTTCATGAAGGCACTTTCTGGGAAGAAAATGAAAAGTTTAGTTTTAGCAGATATAATTCTTTAATACCTTCTTATGTATCAATGTAGTTACGCAATGCTCTTCTTATTTCTTTGGTTTAGAAATCACCTACCAAGAGACTAATTTGTAAAATGAAAATTGAGACCCGATTAATCAACCAGATTTTAAGATTACACTTTAAATGCTTGACTAACAACTCAGATCGTGCTGTAGATAAGACATGCACTTCTAAAGAAATCCACCACGATTGATTGACTGTTTAGTAAGTGTAAGTTCCTAAAAGGAAATGAGTCAAAAAACCCACTTTGAGCTGAAGGAACAGTCAACATGACTGGTAAAACTATGGCATGGGTCTGGCTGGGTGGAATATTTTATTGCCATTCACTTTCCAGGTTCTTTTCCAAACTACCGCGAGTGGGAGGGAGGGACCAGACTACGCCAATTTTATTACTGCGCTATTTTATTGCTTCATTATGTCGCCGAGTGTGAGTTAAAAGCGTAGTTTTGTGAAATTAAAAACATAATAAGGAGAAGAAAATAGTAAGTTTGACGGGTATAATAAACACGAGACTAGTGTTTAGTCGTTGTGGGGAGTTTTAACAGACGGGAGCTGTGATGAAATCTTGTTGCTGGACTCCTCGCCCCTCGTCCGTTATTTCGGTCGGAAAAAGCTTTTATAAAAACAGATTACTGTGCGCCGTTTTTATCATTTTGTCTTAGCGACTCTATAATAGATAACGTTATGTATATTCGGCATAAAACATCTGTAACGTTATTTAAAACAATTTCATTTGCCGTTAACTACGTTAGTCATCATAGCAGAAGTTACTGGGTCATCTACGGTTTCCGTAATCAAAATTAGCGGCGCAGTTTAAATTCCTGTTCATAACGGCTGAAAACATGAAGGATAAACAATCCTCTTAATACAGAAAACCAATGGCGGTTTCTCAGGCCAAACACAGGACCGCTGCACAAAATGAATGGCCACTTACCCAAAAGATGAAATTGAAGAAGAAGAGCATGTATTTAATGCATTTCGTGCATCCTTCCACGCCCATGGTGTCGGTTTCTGGAGGATGTTTTTAAAGCCGGTTAACGAAGAAGTGTCTCGACGAAGCTGCCGTTATGCAGTGCTCGCGCTGACTGAACTCCAATCTCCGTGTGAGTTGCTGCTTGGATTGAGTCTACGTAAAAAAACGGGCAACACCCAGTTTCCACCCCCTTGGAGAGTCCCCCTAAACACGGCCGAATAACTGCATAGAGACCGTACAAAAATAAGCATTATTAAGAAGACTACATACTCGTTCGAAAATAGATTATCTGACCAATTCACACAAAATCCTCAGAATTCAAGGTTCATCCCAAACATTTCTGAACGTTTTGATCTGTCTCATTATTTACAATACAGTTCAAAATAAGTGCTCTCTTATCCTCTGACACCGCCTTTAAAGTCGTTAAAAATAACTATATCGATATCCTTTGTTGCAGGTGGGAATGAAATATAAACAATAGGAAGGGTATAAATTACTTAGCATAATAGCCATGTTTACAAGGATACTTGCCTTTTATTCATGCAAAATTAGCGCATGTCTCCACCTTGTGGCTGAGAAGGAAACAGAGCTTCAGAGAGGTGCAAAATTTTCTCACGTGAAATATTGGAAATTAAATATCATGATAAAATATAATAAATAATGTTTTATTATCCATAAATTTGATGCACTTCATTTTTGAGTGTCCATAAAATATCATGTTTTAAATTAAATATTATATTTGTTATAAACGTATTAGTGAAAGTACAAAATGCCACAGATAGCTGCAAACATTTTCAGTAAGAAGCACAATGGTTTACGTATATAAAGAAAACTTTTGTGGAGACTATTTACATTTAAATTTAATAATACTAATAAATAATTGAATAAATCTATTTTGTCATCATCATGAAATTCAGCACAGGTTTAAGTTAAATCCCGCGCTGTCAAACCACTTTCTGCCGCTAGATGTTACTAATATTCTCGATATAGCATCAATTAACATAGTGACCAGTAGAAAGGTTAGTATATCGAGTATATAGCACACAGCCTATCTTACGTTTATGAGTACAGTGTTTAGTAGTTTTTACAGTAGATGAATGCTGAGGCTATTGAAGGTTTTGGCTGGCAATGATAATTCCTACCCTGGAAGAGTTAATGGGTTTCTGACAGTGGAGGTGATGCCCATGGGACCATGCACCAACAACACACCAGTGTGAGTGGACATTATCTTTCCTTTGAAGCCTAATTGCTTTTCCTCCTCAGCAGAAGAGGATAATTTGGGATAAATCCCATTATGTGTTTTCTGAGAAGAAGCACATACTGTAATCTGCCTTTAAGCTGTCAGGAATGATGATTAGAAAAAGAAACAGCAAAACGTAAACTGAAAACAGACCTACAGTCATCAATAATGTGATTTCTTCAAATGACTGATTACATAATTGTCAGTAGTGACATCTGCACTTTAAAAAATGTTTCAAGATTTCAAGTTATTTTGATGCTTTCCAAAGATTTCAAGGCCTGATAATTAATGGTTATCTGACCATTAATGCACTGATATTCTGTATTTACTTATTAGTAAACATTGATTTTAGCAGTTAGGTTTTCAAGAATTTATTTTAGGGTCTTTTTTACTTGTATAAGGGCAAAATTAATTTCAAATGCTTTAATTAAACATTTTCAGTCAATTACAGTTGTTATGAACTTAAATTACAGTCTATCTGCAAATAAATTATAATAATAAAAGCACTGCAAGCATTGCTGGATAAAAATGTACATACTTTACAGTCATATTGTCACAACACAGTACAGTAGATCACAATAGCCTACATTTTGATATAATTGCTGTTTATGGTTTAGTATTTCACTAAACCATAGTCCCCCAAACCTTATATGATTTCTGACCCTGACTCACACTTAATATTATTATTTATCCTCTGGACTTTCATTTTAGCAAATGTGTTTTATATAGGCTACTGAGCAGTGCGTATAGGCTCATGCAGACCTGCAGAAACTGCATAATGAGGGAAAGAATAGCATGGCGCAGCGCTTTTTCAGGCTTTGTCTTCTCTGAATTATATTGCATGTCGTTTTGAATAGAGCTTTCCACCGTCTGAAACCATCCCAAGATCTGATCTAGTGCACGCGTCGACTCATCCACTCAGCAATTGCGCATGCGCGTCGGTGGGCTCTAGAGGAGGCTCATGTTGTCTCTCCGCAGGAATGACGAGACTCGCTCCACTCTCGTCGACAGGCACGCGCGGAAAGGAAGACTGAAAATATTCATTTGGTGGAAATAAGGAGGATACGATCGATCACTTCCGAACAAACACCGGAGGACGTCGCCAAACTGGACATTGTGGAGACAAAAGAAGATTTCTAAAGGACCTGTCCTCTTCCACTTCAAAGCTGACGTCTCCTGTATGAGTGTAGCTACATATCCAGTGGCAAAGCATTTTCTAGATGTGATGTCTGTCGTGTTTGTCAACAACCTGCTTGTGAAAATGGGCATCTGGATATGCTTTGAAGAAAACGACTGATGTTACGTCGAAAAAACGCTTAAAATGTGACCGTTCCAATGAGCCTCGATCCCTCCACTTTTTGTCGGATTTGAGGAGGCGTCCACTGGGAATCAGGGCAGTGCATGTGTCTCGTTTTGGAGAGAGGAGGGAGTGTGCGCGCTGGAGCTGTCCGTTCAGAACCACACACACACACACACACACACATCTGCCACCAGCGGTGCACCACAAGCCATCAGCCTCGAACCTTCTCCGGACCTCATGCTGCGGAGCGCAAATTCATGACAACCTCTGCATTCATTTAACGTCTTTATTTTCTCATTTTCTCTTGGCATCTGGAGGCAATACCTTATTCACCTGACAAGAACATCAAGCGCTCATGCAGCGATTTCCTGCAGTTGCGCTGCCTTTGCGCACCTGTTTTTCTGCGTTCGTTCAGTTAACTCTCTTTTTTCCGTTTCCTAACAATTGCGCACATGTATCCTCCGGGTCTTTCAGCGTTGTAATGCCTGGCCCGGGCTCGAGACATGCCTAAGCGACGAGATGGGCCAGGGCGACGAGAAAGACCGTGTTGTGATTAACGTGGGAGGGATTCGACACCAGACCTACCGCAGCACCTTGCGCACTCTCCCCGGCACTCGTTTAGCCTGGCTCGCCGAGCCCGATGCCCACAGTCACTTCGACTATGACGCCCAGATCGACGAGTTTTTCTTTGATCGCCACCCTGGAGTTTTTGCACACATTCTCAATTATTATAGGACTGGCAAGTTGCATTGCCCCGCTGATGTTTGTGGCCCTCTTTATGAGGAGGAGCTGGCCTTCTGGGGCATCGATGAGACAGATGTGGAGCCCTGCTGCTGGATGACGTACCGGCAGCACCGGGAGGCCGAGGAGGCACTGGACAGTTTCGGTGGAGGGCCAGCTGAAATGGGCAACGATGAGATGGACACAGAAGTTTTGGGTGATCCAGGGGATGGAGACGAGGAACTTGAGATGACTAAACGCCTGGCCCTCGGCGACTCACCTGACGCAAAAGGTGCAGGGTTGTGGCAACGTTGGCAGCGTCGTGTTTGGGCGCTCTTTGAAGATCCATATTCCTCTAAATATGCAAGGGTGAGTAGTGAATTTAAATGGACGTTTTAAAGTGGCAGCGCCGCTGTTCACTGATGGTAATATATCCAAGCACGTGTTGCATTGGATAAGTATAGCCTGCCAATATTAAAGTCTACTTCAGCAAACTTGAAAAAAGATATAAAAAATGCAATTAATACAAATAAATAAATAAAATAAAAATACTTTAGATATCTTTACATATCTTTTAGAATGAACAACTGTCAATACATAAAAGAAAATGTGGTATTGAAAGGCTGAGATTCTTTGAAAAGAAATTGATATTTTTGTTTGAAATTATCATTTCTTTCTTTCAGAAATTAACAGTAAAGCATATTCAGTGCTTTTAATTAATGATAGTTGCATGGATGTATTTAAGATGCAATGCAAACACTTTAATTACATTTTTTTATTGGAAATGTTATATTTTAAGCTACATTTTTTAAAATGCATGAAATATGTTTAGAAAAATAAAGATGCATTTTAATATTGTTTTTAAAGGACCTCTACTTAAAAAAAAAAAAAAAAAAATCATTTTCAACAGCACTGTTTGACCCATGAAACACATATGTTTTTGAAAGCTGATCACAATGTACAGTTGCTTTTGTGGCAAAAAAAAGCACACTGGTTGTCTATATATTTGACCACGTGTTTGATGAAATTATAAGTCTTGTATTTCCTGTAGCATTGTTAGCAATATATCAAACTGAAGCAACTAAATTGGGTCATCCTGCGGAAAACATGTGCAGTCATTCCAGGCGTCTTGCATGTTGCATTGATCGACAGCTCCTCTGACTGCAATACTGCTGTGCCACGCGCCGTGAGCTCCCTTCCCTGCCGCGGGCGTGCTCGTGCACAAATTAATCACTCCGGGAGAACATTAAAGAGAATACATCACGAAGCAAAGGCTTTTCTTTATTTATGTGCCCATGCTGCTTTGAGATAAGACACACAAGGCCGATAACATCATATTGCTCAGGAGTGACAGCACTTGAGATGCTAGATGTGTTAAACATTTTTTGGTCCTGACAGACTTTTACGGTGGGCATTAGCTGTTGTAATGTGTACAGTAATTGTTGAATCCTGAAGCTCAAACAGTAGAGCAAGGCTCTGGCAATGCCAAGGTCATGGTTTCGATTCGCAGGGAATGCCAGAACTGATTAAATGTGTGTCTACCTTCAATACAGTGTTAGCTGCTTTAGATAAAAGTGTCAGCCAGATGTGGTCAAGAGGATTTTATGCATTCTATATGTCAATTACAAGGCCAGTCTGGTTTGGACAATTATGAGATTGCCCTGTTTGTTTTATGCTTGCTTAATAGGAGTAAAATGGACCAGGACCACTGCCAAGATCCGGATATTGCACCCTAGACTAATGAACGCTGATAAACGAGTCAAGGAATGTCGACAGTTAGAAGAAGAGTGGATTTATGTCAGAAATCAATTAATCAAATGAACTTTTTCTGTGATTAGAACACACTGAACTTCTCAAAGCAGAGGGGAGTGTTCAAGTGTGCCATTACAGAAGTACACATCTTTTACTACAAGAAACATACATGACCATACAGTACCAGTAGATTATTATTTAGATTATTATATCGATTATTATTTGTCCTTTAATTGTAAAAAATATTCACAAAACGTTCATTTGGACGATGAAGGCACACACCAAAGTATTTTTAATAATGTGGCACACAATAATATTTAATTGGATATTAATGCTTTGCTTATTATTAATGCCATTTCCTGACATGACTTGTATATTGATTAATAATGTGTTGAAGTGTTTGTGAAGAGCTCTGAATCAGATCTGAGCAAGTCAGCCTTATGGCATTTTAAGTGATCAGTGAATCAGCTATTCAGCTCATCTGAATTAATAATAATAAAAAAATGAGTCATACATCTGAATGAACTGCAGGCTTTACCCAACACACAATGGACATGCTTCAGACAATCTTTATGTTTATTGTTCCTGCATGTGTGTGGGAGCATGAGATTGAGAGACAAAGACAGAGCAAAAGAGTGAAAGAGAGACAGATGTTATCCTGTTGTCATCTGGCAGATGTTTGTGCTGGTTCCCATAGGCACCTGATATTTTCATGTCCTTGGCAGGCAAGATGCTGCTTTTTACAGTGTATGTCTTGGGAATAAGTTGTCATGGCAACGCTTTCAGAGCACTAATGAAACTGATGAATGCTGGTCTTCCTCATGAGATGTCAGAAAACGCGGCAAACTTCTCTTGAGGCTTTCGGATGATGATTTGTCTGTGTATATGTTTGCCCCTGTGTCAGTTAGTTTATTTTGTAAATCCATAATTTAGTATGAAGTTTTGTTTACGCAGTGACAAAATATAAGCCAATAGATGAATAAAACACTGGAATGAAATAGAAATCTTCAAGCATGTTAGAGAAAGTGAGAGCTGTTGTGAATTCCCAAAGGTTTATCTAGTAGTTTGGAGGCTAATAATGATATACAAAAAAGAGTGACCATGCTGACTGGGTACACAAAACTTACCACATACTCACATGATAATTAGGTAAATTATACAAATAATAAAGGCAATTTGCTTAAAATATGTCCCTTACTCATGTGTCTTCCCAGTTGTGCTCTGCGATATTCCCATAATGTCCCATTCTCCCAGGAGGCCATCTAGGCCATTACATGCTCCAGTGGGCCTTGCCCTGCACAACAACGGGAAAAGTGTTGATAATTAATGCACTGGTCGATATGTGAATGCACCTGCTGGCTCATTCCTGGATGACGGAATTGGCATGTCTCCCAGACTTCCTTTTTCCTCCCAGGTTCTCCCAAAGGAAGCCCCACCAATGTGGGATGTGGGAATGGTAGCTGCTAGGGCTTTATCTAGTTATCTTGTCACACGTTTGTCTTGTGAGAAACAAAGCAATTCTCGCTTTTCCCCATATGGTGAACAACAACCTTTTTAACAAAGAAAAAATAAACAGTTAAATAAGGGAGCTTTTTTGTTTCGGTTTTATGGATTTGGATTCTGAGAGTCAGCTATTAAAGCTGTATTCGTTTAGCAGATGCACTTATTCAAAAGTGACTTGCATATAAAGGTAAAATACAAAACAAGTGATTAATTATTAACAATGTTGCAATCCAAAATTTTGACATGTGATTAGATGAAAAAAGCTGGTTCAGTGCTTTGCTTGTCTAATACAGTATGCAACATTTGCTTTAGTAAAAGATGAATTGATTCAGGTCATTGGGGATGTAAAAATACAGATCCAGATTAAAGCTTACAGTGGGATGTGAAAGTATCAATAACACCCGCAGCAGTTTACAATAAACAGTAGGATTTGATTTCAAATTATACAGAACAAAAAAAATACTATGGAAATAACTGGAATCTGTGCAACTGATAGTTAACGTCACAATAAAACAGAAGTAGAAACAGGTCTTTTCTTCCATATCGTGACATACATCCAAGTATAGGCTATTGGATAATCGAAAAAGGTGAGGACTTCCACTTTATATTAGGTGACCTTAACTACTATGTACTTACATCAAAAAATGAGTACAATTCATATTGTATTGCAAAACAATTCTGCTGCTATTGTGGTGGGATACGGGTAAGGTTAGGAACAGGTTTGGTGGTCTTGGTAGGTTTAAGGGTGGGTTAAGGCGTAAGGGACGGGTCGACAGTGTAACTATAAATGTATTTACAGAAATTAATTACAGATTTAATTACATGCAGGTATTTTTAAAATATAAGTACAATGTAAAAACATGTATGTACACAATACATGCATTGTATTAAATGATTAATTTAAATGTAAGTACATAGCAGTTAAAGCCACTTAATATGAAGTGGGACCCTTGGTTCTATATTTGTTGACTGGATTTCCGAGATGTCAGTGTTGTGCTTAAAAATAAATGGGTTTCTGTAGTGGAGGGTGGATTAAATGATTGGAGAAGTCTGAGAAGTCTGTCAGTTTTCGTTTTGTTGCTATATGTAAATCTCACATTTGAAGAAGTACAGTGTGAAGACAACTCCATGTTGTCCTCTGCAGGTCAAGCAGTGGTATGTGTATACACTGTGAACATGCTTGAAAAGTAGTGGTAGGTGGAAAAATGAAGCCAAATCAAGGCATTCTGGGTGTCTTTTTATTAGCCTTCAGCCATGGTCTGGCTGTGTTGAGTTTGTTGTCCACAGCAAGATCACATGATCTCCCACCTCCAACTCTTGTTTCTTTACCTGCAGAGAGGGAGGATTCACACATTATCACCTTCACCTCAACAGACTCCCTCCAGCCCTAACCCTGATACTCTCACAAACACAGAGCAGAAAGCACTAAATCGCTCACTCCACAACATGACTACAGATCTCAAAACAGCCTAATTCTAACCTAAACTCATTTAAATGGATAATGTTGACTTGAGGACGAATGTTTAAAAAGAAATTTAGGTCCAATTTTAGGTATTATTAAAATAGTATGTAAGGGGTGATGGGGTTTGGAGATGGTAAGGGGCAGATTTTCATTTTAAACTTGATTAGCTTGAACGGCATGAAATCTGAAAGATGCTCATCAAATTTATTTGGTTGCCATAGAGACATTAGAAGGGGGCTTAGGAATCATTTAGGAAAGAAAACCCACACTGAAAAAAATCTGTTATCATGACTTCCAATAATTATAATTCTTATCAAAGAGACATGGCTCTTCAATTATATTCCTGCGTGGGCCACAGATGACAAATCGAGGGGGTCAAACATTTTAAAATTTCTCTCCTCTTTTGAAAAGAATTAAAACAAAACAAAAAAGTCCTTATTTTTAAGAATATTTAACCACATTACGAAAAATGGTAATCTTACACTATACAGAACTGCCATTTAAAAAAAATCTAATCAATTAGAATAAAAGGCATAAAATGTATATAATATAAGTTATTTTAAAAATAAGTTCCTTTTTGTTCTACAAAATTATTACATCTCTGTCCTTCAAATATTGTGCATTTGGGTAAGACACAATCGAATATGTGTGCATAAACTGTGTTAGATCATGTTTGAGGAAACTGAACTCTGAAAAGTCTTAAACACACTCGACCGGGTCCAGATCTGGACACAGGACCGTTAATTGAGGACAACTGCACACAGTATTGAACCCCTGACCTCTGACTTCTCTGATGTATCAGTCATATAAATGCAATGACTTCATATAAATCAATCAAAAGGACGTTTAAACATAACTAACAGGCCTGATTTAATCTGCGGGTCACCATTTGAGTCCTCCTGTTAGGTTATGAGAAAAGTATTTTATTTTCTTCACATATAGGTAAAAGGTAAATAGGCACAAATAATAAACAAGCTCAAATGTACAATAGAGAAATTAATACTTTTAATCAGCAAGGATGCATTAAATTGATCAAAAGTGAAAGATCTCTATTTAAAATAAATGCTGGTCTTTTAGACATTCTTTTCATCAAAGAATCATGAAAATGATTTTCATTTTTTTCCCCCACAAAAATGTTAAGTAGAACAATTATTTTCAACATTAATTATAAGAAATGTTTATTAGATTATTTGAATGATTTCTGAAGGATCATGTGACACTGAAAAATTCAGCTTTGCAATAACATAAATTACATTTTAATATACAATAAAACCTTTAAATGTTAAAATTGTAACTATATTTAACAATATTGATGTTTTTACTGTATTTTTAAGCATAAGTGATGTCTTTCAAAAACATTTATAAACATTTAGCAGATCTCTGTATATTCAAACCATGGACAGAAACACACACACACACACACACACACTCTACAAAAGATTCAAGTGACTCTAGTTTTTGGACCTCTTACATAATCATCATAATGTGCACAATAATGCATACAAAATATTGTGTTGTTGGTCTTATATGTCACATTACAAGTCAAGCACACCATCTGTTATAATAAACTGGGATTTTTTCGATCAGGCCAGGTTACACTCTGGCTATGTGTGCTGTGCTGGGTGTTTGAGGACTGTGGGTACCAGAGTTTCAGAAGTATTCAGGTATATAACAGGTCCCTTTGTGTGTGATTTGTTGTTGCTTTATGCTGAGTCATTAAGCATGGCTGTGATTTAAATGGAAAGGGATTTAATTGATGCCTGGTCTAGCTTTTAAACTGAACACGTCAGCTTAAACAAAATATCTAAACCAAAGCTCCCAGTGTCCTTCACAGGACAAAAACTCCTTAAAACATTATGCTGGGATCTGTTTTGATTGTAATGTCTATTGTCAGCATGTGTTCTATCCACCTTATTTTTAACTTAAGAGCAGACACGGCCATATTTAACTTCAATGTGCAAGGCTTCCTGTGTTATCCGCTTCTATTTATTTTAGCTTAAAAAAACAGTGTTATGCTACATGATGTTGCAAAACTGATTTGTAATCAGATTTATTATCATAATCATGAACACACTGATTTGTAGCGCAAATAGTTTAACCATTTACCTCACTTTGTTGTTCTTCTAGTTATTTAACAATTTCGGACAATGAAAATGAAGTCTTGCACATTTACATGAAACAGCGTTGAAAAATAAGGTGGATAAATGCTGAAATATTTGGAGACAGAATAAGACACTGGGGACATATGGTAATAGCATTATTGGTACATATACACATAACTGGATTTATGTAATATATGTTTTTATGTAATATAAGTCAGCATAAAAAATTTAAACAGGACTAGAAGAGGTTTCCCTGGATTCATTTTTATTTAATGGAAGACTTTTCTATCTGCCTTGTGGCCACAGGCACATTTCTTTCATTCTTTCTTTCCTTCTCCTTAGTATTTATTCCCCTCTCTGTCTCCCTTAGTGAGTCATTTGTTTACAAGCTCATTTTCATTATGGTACAACTCAAAGGTTCTTCTTTTGGAGACAGTATTCCAAAACACTGAATGCAATGGAGTAATTATGGGGCAATGGTAAGACAGTGATAAGACACACCTACATGTTGTGATACGTCTTACCATCCTCTCATCCGAACTGGCAGCCGATCCTTGGAGTGAGGCTTGCACAGATTCTTGCTATGTAAATGAAGAACAGAAGTCAGCCCCAGAGGAAGCCTACAGTGATTAACATTAATTAGATTGCAGTAGCTAAGTAGAGCCCAGACCCCCTTAATTACCGGAGAGAGATAGGGTGGAGTACCTTGACACAGCGTACTGGCTAACCTCCGGCATGTTCTACTGAAAATGATCTGCTGAGAAAGGGACAGAGTAAGGTATTTCTTATCATGCAGAACATTTAAAGAAAAAAAAGAGCAAGGCACCATTTACTGTAATATACACACCCTACTGTCCCATTCCTCCTAATTTTTAGGACACCCTGAGACTACCGCCCGCCCCCACCCCATTTCCCCCAGTTCTGTGTACGATCTGTAAGTAGAGCAGGACACCCTTTTAAAAAGCTGCAGGGCAGCGGCTCTAGAGACCCAGCAACTGTGAATAGCCTTGATACCATGGGCCATGAGAATTGGGTGTTAGACATTCAAACTGGGGCACCCAAATGTGAAGAGCTCTGGTTTTATGGTGGATTTTGCTCAAGGCAGGTGGAACTGTATTTAGGCTCTAGAGGATTTTGCTCCTGTGTTTCCAAACAGTTTTAAAAGCATAGTTCAACCAAAAATGTATATTATATATATATATATATATATATGTGTGTGTGTGTGTGTGTGTGTGTACAGTATCTCACAGAAGTGAGAACACCTCTCACATTTTGTAAATATTTTATTATATCTTTTCATGTGACAACACTGAAGAAATGACACTTTGCTACAATGTAAAGTAGTGAGTGTACAGCTTGTATAACAGTGTAAATTTGCTGTCCCCTCAAAATAACTCAACACACAGCCATTAATGTCTAAACCGCTGGCCACAAAAGTGAGTACAACCCAAAGTGAAAATGTCCAAATTGGGCCCAAAGTGTCAATATTTTGTGTGGCCACCATTATTTTCCAGCACTGCCTTAACCCTCTTGGGCATGGAGTTCACCAGAGCTTCACAGGTTGCCACTGGAGTCCTCTTCCACTCCTCCATGACAACATCACGGAGCTGGTGGATGTTAGAGACCTCGCGCTCCTCCACCTTCGGTTTGAGGATGCCCCACAGATGCTCAATTGGGTTTAGGTCTGGAGACATGCTTGGCCAGTCCATCACCTTTACCCTCAGCTTCTTTAGCAAGTGTTTGGGGTCGTTATCATGTTGGAATACTGCCCTGCGGCCCAGTCTCCGAAGGGAGGGGATCATGCTCTGCTTCAGTATGTCACAGTACATGTTGGCATTCATGGTTCCCTCAATGAACTGTAGCTCCCCAGTGCCGGCAGCACTCATGCAGCCCCAGACCATGACACTCCCACCACCATGCTTGACTGTAGGCAAGAAACGCTTGTCTTTGTACTCCTCACCTGGCTGCTGCCACACACGCTTGACACCATCTGAACCAAATAAGTTTATCTTGGTCTCATCAGACCACAGGACATGGTTCCAGTAATCCATGTCCTTAGTCTGCTTGTCTTCAGCAAACTGTTTGCGGGCTTTCTTGTGCATCATCTTTAGAAGAGGCTTCCTTCTGGGGCGATAGCCATGCAGACCAATTTGATGCAGTGTGCGGCGTATGGTCTGAACACTGACAGGCTGACTCCCCACCCCTTCAACCTCTGCAGCAATGCTGGCAGCACTCATACGTCTATTTCCCAAACACAACCTCTGGATATGACGCTGAGCACGTGCACTCAACTTCTTTGGTCGACGTGGAACCTGTCCTGTTAAACCGCTGTATGGTCTTGGCCACTGTGCTGCAGCTCAGTTTCAGTGTCTTGCCAATCTTCTTATAGCCTACGCCATCTTTATGCAGAGCAACAATTCTTTTTTTCAGATCTTCAGAGAGTTCTTTGCCATGAGGTGCCATGTTGAACTTCCAGTGACCAGTATGAGAGAGTGAGAGCAATAACACCAAATTTAACACACCTGCTCCCCATTCACACCTGAGACCTTGTAACACTAACGAGTCACACGACACCGGAGAGAGAAAATTGCTAATTGGGCCCAATTTGGACATTTTCACTTAGGGGTGTACTCACTTTTGTGGCCAGCGGTTTAGACATTAATGGCTGTGTGTTGAGTTATTTTGAGGGGACAGCAAATTTACACTGTTATACAAGCTGTACACTCACTTCTTTGCATTGTAGCAAAGTGTAATTTCTTCAGTGTTGTCACATAAAATATTTACAAAATGTGAGGGGTGTACTCACTTCTGTGAGATACTGTGTGTGTATATATATATATATATATTTATTTATTTATTTATTTATAAGGGGGTGTAATGATACAGTCAAATGACTAATGATATGATGTACTGATGAAACATGTAAAAAAGATATATATATTGAAATTTGAATATAACTACAGGATATAGAAGACTTGTTTGACTGTTATAAAATGGTGTCAATCTTTTCTTTATATTTCTTTTTCTGTATAAATGTATACATTTTTTGTACTGTTGTCATTGCTTATCTCATTGCACAAACCAATGATGAGCTGTCGTCATGATTATTTAATATTATAAAAATTATATTAAAACATTAAGATATTTTCTTCAAAATATTATCTTTTGTGTTCCACAGAAGAAAGTAAATTGTACAGGTTTGGAATGACATGAGGGTTAGCATTTCATTTTTTGGTTAACTATTCCTTTAAAGTTTCTCAAAGATTTTAACTGCTGAAAGACTAACTCAAACAAACATATATGTTATATCATTAAGTTAATTTATTATTATATTAAGTTAATATATTATTAAGCTAATTTGAACTTTGCATAAAATCTTCACATTAAATATTACATTTTCAAATAAGAAAAAATATTCATTTTAAAACAACCTGTCTATACCAGTGTTAATTTAAAATCTAGCCTTTGAATTCATGGTAGATTTAAAGTCCTGTTTTATCCTGAAGGGAGATCCCAGAATAGAACAAGACATTAAGCAGAGCTTAAAACAAAGCACACAGTGAGAGCTTGGGGTATAAAGTGCTGCAGGAGGGGCTGGAGAAAAGGCCTCACTGCGAGAGATGTGGCATCGTATCTGTGAAAACAGAGGAAGATAGCTGATACCTTTCATTTTAATGCGCTCTATTAGTCAGACCACTGTCTGTTGTTCTGAGTTTCGACCTTTGTTCCTGTGACTGCAGTAAGCAATGAGTTCACATGATTCCCAAACAGTCCAACAGGGCTAATTCATCTGTTTGAACACAGAAAAAAAGAAAGGAATCAATATCACAGGTAAACAGTTGTGCTGACAAAGCCATTCGACAGTGCATGAACTGGTCATTCAGATTCAGCCACCTGTTAGCCTCACAGAAATTAATGTTCTAATGGCCATTGAGGGGTGGCTTATTATGCATTTAGCCGAAAGGCATTTGTGTAAACAAGAGAAGATAGCTGATACCTTTCTTTTTAATGGACTTTATGATATGCTGACTCTTCTGCTTCCATTGCGGATTAGTCTGACCACTGTCGATCGGCTCACTTTATTGAGGCAGGGCAGTCTGTTTTCACTAATAAGCGAGGTTATATGATTCTCAACCAAAACAATACAGCAGCAGCAGTTCATCTGTTTGAATACAGGGGAGAGATAAAAATCATTGTCACAGGTAAACAATTGCGCTGACAAAGCCAATGAACACTGACATGCGTCTCATTCAGATTACGCCACCTGTCAGCCAAACAGAACTTTACATGCAACGTTAAAGGGCGAAGATTGTTGAATGGTATTCCAAGGAACATCCCAAAAATAGAACTTTTAGTGTTTTTATGCAGCATTAATGTTATGTTATTCCTAGATGGAAGATGTTTTTTACCTGCTCATTCGCATTCACAAGCTTCACTATGTGAATTGTCCGCCCAAATAATTCAGATCGAACCAGACAGTTCTGACCTGTTCACGTCAAGAACCGATACTAATGTAATTCATTAACAAACCCATTAAAGCTAATTCTGGTTCAAAACAGATGACAGAAAATACAGGACTTGATTTGTTTTAATATATAATTATCTCTGGTAGTATACTCTACAGACAAGGACTTATCAGTAAAGTTTCTCGCAACCTTCTTTGGAAATGTGGCATGTGGCATGTCGTTTGTGGAAGTCTGCCCTTTGTGTTACTTGTGTGATTATGAGCATGCCAACATGATATTCAATAGTCAAGCGCTGCATACACTGCGAACTAAATGTGGAAGAGGTCAGTCAGACGCCCTTGTTCCTTATAAAAAAACTTAAATATACCATATACAATTTGCTGAGATGGATCTGCATGGTATTGCTCTATTTAGAAAGTCAGTGTGTAATCATTTGCAATTGCCTCATTAATAATCATTTGGACAATGCTGTCATTTGAGATCTAATGGTGACAATGCAAACAGATAGGAAGTTGATGAATGACAAGCTATTAACTGGTTAATTAGCTGACTGACTTCATAAATCTGTTTACTGTGAATGTTAATTTAGTACTGTGTAACCAAAACTACACAGACCTTATTGCTTCCATACCAGTAAAACCGAGCTTCAATGTGACGTTTATTTTGTGCGTCACCAATGGCACCAAATGGAATTGCAAAATAACTTTTTTTAGAAACAAATAATATTCTAAACTAAAATTTGCAATGAAGAAAGTTAAAACACATTCATTGTTTTTTTTATTTTATTTTTTTTATTTATTTTTTTTAAACATGCACATTTGAGAGATTTGATGAGCCCCTTGTTGGCCAAAAGGATTGCATTACTTTATGTGCTCTGCATTTTTATTTTATTTTTTATAACAAATAATATGCAGTCAAAATCAGAAACAGTGACAGGAATTTAGTTCATGATTTTGTCCTGCTTCTGTCTGCATACTTTTTAAAAGACAAAGCACATTTGCACTTAGTAGCAGTGGTTTTCTCTTGTGGATCAATATTCACAGCATTTTGAAATACAGTGTGTGTCCCTCTTTACACTGTCAGGATAAGTTGGCTTTGCATCTGTGGGTCTACCAAAACAAGCATATGACTCGTTTCATTCCCTAGTATGAGAGGCAGCTCAAATAATGTTTCATTTCACACCATTCAAATAGGTAGTCCCACCCCCAAATTCACACTGTTGGTGGAGCCAGTGTTTTTATGTCACGCCCAGAAGGCCGCTCAAACAAACAGATTGGTGCAGAAATTTCATACATATCATACAGTAAAGGTCCTTTCATATTCAAAAGTGTCTTTGGAGCTGTTCCGCTGCTAGCCTTGAACATACACACACACACAGAAAACCCAACAAACCAGACCAAAGAGTTTCGGTAGCATTTTAGGTTGACCACTGTTTAAGAGGAAGCCAAGGGAGGGGCTGTGTTTACATTCTGAGAGTGGAGTGTTGGTTTGGGTGTTGCCTGTGACTAAAAGAGTATATATTGGTGGCTTGTGCTAAGTGCTGTAAAAAATTACTGTGAGGTTTGTGATGGAATAAGTTTAAATAAACTGCTGTCAGTTCGTGTAGCTACAACAGGCTTCTTATATTCAGTTTGAAGTTCATTATGAGATGATGACGTCAACATAAGTAGGCCTATAGATACACAATAATGAATTGCTACCTCTCACTCCTTTAAGAATGGCCAGCAGCACCATCTTTCCCATTAATCTCCCATCAGTGGAGAGAACCACTTATTTCTGCTTTGACTTGAGGAACTTCACTGCACATTAATGGCATAACAGCAGTGTGTAATGTACATTTAACAGCCCTCCTTTCTGTACACATGTAATCTTCACTGACCAGCCAAGCTGGGCAATCTGAGGCATGAGTGGAATATATTTATGAATTACTGCAGGCTAATGGAATTGTGTTGTGTGGATTCAGAGTCAAGCATGCTAGCACACACACAGGAGGTTTGTGGTGATGTGGTCAACAGCCTTTCATGTCTCTGCTCTTTTCTGCACTTGCCTGTGAGTCTTTTATTTTCTGTTAAAATCTTTAACATACATATTTTATAGAAGATTTACACACATAGCACAGTTGAGCATATTTTTAAAAGGCTGTCCTTGGTTAAACCTGCTAATGCACTGTTAACTGACAGACATGACAACACAAAATTGTCAAAAAGGACCTGTGCATTAAAAATAATGGCTTCCTAGAGGAAAGGGTTTTAAAGTTTTGTTTGGCGCCTCTCTAGCCAAGGATCTTTTTGAGACTAGTATAATATTCTCTGCTAATGTTTACTAAGCTTCAGAAGTTCATTTGGGCTTGGGATAAAATGGTGTGAAATTAACATATATAAATAAAATAAACATTCAAATTAAAATATTAAAAACATTATACATAAAAGGATAATATAAAGATTTATTTTGTACAAACTTGACCTCTAGAATTTATAGACTCAATAGTAATCTCTGAGGCTGGATTTCTGACCCTGTTTATTACACCTGGAAACCCAGAAAGAATCACTCATAGGGAAACTACATTTGAGTGGAGTGTTCTTACCTGGGGTGTCGCTAGACCTTTTTTACTGGAGCATGAGGTCCAGTGAAATACGGCTGTGCCCCAGTAAAAAATTACTCAGCAATCATGTCATGTGCTGTTTAGAATCTGAACTAGTGATGTCAGCAGTGTTGGGGGTAACGCATTCCAAGTATCGCCAGTTACATAATCAGATTACTTTTTTCAAGTAACTAGTAAAGTAATACATTACTTTTTAATTTACAAGAAAATATCTGAGTTACTTTTTCAAAAAAGCAATGCCAGTTACTTTGTTTTCCCATTTATTGACTGACAAGTCTCCTGTCCTCATATTGGGAGAAACCGGAAGTACAGAGGTGCTGTGCGTGCTGTGTGAACATGATGTTACTGTAGTTCTAGACTAAATGTGAATGTGCATTAATTCACCACTTGCAAAAAAAACGATTTAGTATTCATCAAAATGAATTAAAACAGTGAAATCCAAAATCAGAATATGACGCAAACCTGCAATAATGAAATATGTTAAATAACACAAATTTATCTAATCCCATTTTATTAACCAATGTCTTTGCTGCTGACCTTTGATTCAGTTCAATCATACTAATAAGCAAAAATGACTTTAGATAAACTAACAATTGCGCTTCATTGTTTTTTTATTGCTGAAGAGTGTTGAACCTTCTTCTCCTGCGTTCTACTGTACAGACATGAATTTACTTTTCCTTCAGCCTGAGGTTTATTCATTGCACTTTTTGGTGTGAAAGGGCTTTTACATTTGCTATAAACAGAACTTCTTATATTAAAAACAATCAAGCCCTGCTCATATTTAAAAAGTAACGCAAAAGTAACATAACACATTACTTTCCATAAAAAGTAACTAAGTAACATAACTAGTTACTTTTTTGGGGAGTAACGCAATATTGTAATGCATTACTTTTAAAAGTAATTTTCCCCAAAACTCTGGATGTCAGAATCACGAATGAATCACTCTGACTCTGTACTTCAGGGAAAGATGATTTAAATCCATTTATATCCAAAATAATAGTAAAAAACATCAAAATGTGGGCACACTTTTCAAAGATGGTGGTCCTGTGCCCCAGCACTGATTAAAGGCTACTGTAGAACGCCCCTGGTTCCTACATTTGAAGTGTTTCTTGTCTTATTTTTTAAGAAGTCAGGATTAAGTTTATACTTGTTTTACAATATAAAAAGAAGTAACAGAGTTTCAATTAATGATAGTTACTTTTTTGTGGTTTCATTACTGCATCAGGGTTTTTGAACAGATTGGGTGAGTGAAAGATTGATTCAATGATTCATTCATAAAGGGAATGACTAAGTCTTAATTTGCATACACTCTGCATAAGTATTTTGTTTTGAATAAGAAATTACTTCACGACTGCTAAAAGTTAAGATTTATATAGTTTGAATGTGTTCACAAATCCTGTCCTGTGGCCTCATGGGATAGTAAAGTGTCCATCGGATGCACATTTTACAATTTCACCTCAAGTAGTGTGTCATCTGGGTACTTTTTGCCCACTATTTTATGAATACCATAGATTCAGCCATACTACTTTTTCACATCTGTCATCCTTCGGATGAGACATTAAACTGAGGTCCTGACTCTCTTTGGTCATTAAAAATCCCATGACACTTTTCGTAAAGAGTAGGGGTTTAACCCCAGTGTCCTGGCCAAATTGTCACTGGCCTTTGTCAATCATGGCCTCCTAATAATCCCCATCCTCTTGGCTGGCTCTGTGACTCTCTCTCCTCTCCACCTGTAGCTGGTGTGGTGAGCGCACTGGCACCATTGTACTGTGGCTGCCGTCGCATCATCCAGGTGGATGCTGCACACTGGTGGTGGTTGAGGAGAGACCCCCTCATATGACTATAAAGCGCTTTGGGTGTACAGCAATACACAATAAAGCACTATATAAATGCATCATTCATTCATTCACATACTGTTTTTTTTTGGCCTCCTATATAGTAGGGAAGTACATGATTTCAGATGCAGCCAGTCACTTCCAGTTTAATTCATAAATTAATCTAAAACTAATAAGTTCAATGAATGATTCACAGATACACTCACAAAGACTACCATTGATGCCGCCTACTGGCGTAATCTGTAGAAAGAGACACTGAAAACATCCTGGTGATGTTGGTGTCCGGTATGCACTTCTGAAACACTGCTAATTTATTCAGAATAAATATTTAATATTTAAATAATAATAATAATAATAGCTAGAATAGCTGAGATAGCAAAAGGAAAATCTACCGATATGTGACACAGGATTTGTTGTGATTTATGTGTTTTTGGTATTTTTCATAAAGAAAGAAACAAGCTCCTTTATAATGAATACAGATGGTCATAAACTGGTAGGAAATAATCAGGACTCCCCAACTGTCTTTTTTGTCAAGCCCCAGTGGGACATTATTATTGTCCAAAAATGAAAGCACAGCAGTGCCAGCACTCACAGCCATATACGAAAAGCCCAATACCCAGGCCCTCCCTACAGACACAAAACACATGAATCCACAAATACAGACGCAGTCCCAAATGTGGGTGCACTGTGTTAGGCAGTGTTTGGTTACATAAGAGAACGTGACAAGCTTTCATCTCCAGGAAGAGAGGTACAACCAGAGAATGAGAGTACGAGGTGATGTAAGGGAGAAGGGGGAGGATTTTGTGCTATTTCTGAGACAATTGAATGAGCCTTTTCCTTCTTTTTCCCTCCGTCTCTCCCTCTTGCGCTCTCTCCATTTTGCCATACAGTGCAGCAGAAATGCTTTGGCAAAGGGGTCACTTAGCACTTTTCATCTAGTAATTTACTCACATCATCTTTGTCTGCACAAAAGCTGTATGTTTTACTTTAATAATGTGATTTGAACTTTCCTATTTATTATAGCAATAAAATAACAGCTTGTTTCATGTGGGCTGAGTGTTTTGTCACTGCAGAAAACAGCAACTCTGCCATTTGCCTGAATCAAACAAACACGTAACCCCATAAAACCTTAAGAAGGTCATATTATATTTAAAAAGAAATATATTAATGCACTCTGTAGTATACTGAGTGTTCAGCATTTTAATCAGACCACAATCCGTCCACAAACAATGTTGTGTGTTTTGTTGAGGTAGATCTACTGAACGAGAGAGAGTTTCGGGTAACTACTCGTTAATCTTTTGATGACAGTAAGCGGGGTAACATGATTCTAAACCCAAACAGTCCAGCAGAGGTAATTCATCTCTTTGAATAGAAAGAGAAAAGAATCAATATCATGACTAAACTATTGTGCTGACAAAGCCATTGAACATGGACATTGCATGAACTAGTCATTCAGATTCAGCCACCTGTCAGCCTCACAGAAATGGATTTACTGATGCTTTAATGGCAATTGTGCTGATGAATTAGAACTGCCAATGAGAACCCAGCTATTCTAGCCTGTGATTTGATTCAGTAATACAGCATTGAACACTAATGTTCAAAGTTTTGGAGTCTGTAAGATTTAGTTTGATGTTTTAAATTAAAAGTAAAATTGTGAAATATTACCATTTAGAATTTAAAATAACTGTTATCTATTTTAATAAAATTAAAAATGTAATTATTTACGCGATCCTTCAGGAATCATTCTAATATGCTCAATAATTATTTCTTATTAATTACAATGTTGAAAGCAATTGTACTTCTTAATATTTTTGTAGAAACTATTATTTTTTTTCACCACAAACTGCCAGATGTGAAAAAAGTTTGAAAACTGAAGGAATGTCCTTGAGTTTGAACTTTGTTACAGGCCTCGGGTCAGTCAGGGGTCAGAGGTCATCATCAGAGCTAGTTTTTGCTTCCCCTGATATTTGTCTGCTGCACTGCATGATTACACCTGGCTTGTTGCTGAGATCTTTATGCTACCCTACAGTGTTGCTGCATTGAGTTTCACCTCTGAGACTGGAAGTGTTGCTCAAGCATGTGGTCTTGCTGTAAGACTTCATGCGTGGGACTTGCTGTAGGAGGCTTGCACAAGGCCACGTTATGTGGACCATTCTGCTCACCTGTAAAGAAATGTAAGGACAAGCTAACAGGCGGATAACTCATTGTGCTTCTAATTTATCAAATTTATCATGTGCTATGAAAATGAAAAATAAAATTGCTTAAGGGGGCAGCTTGAGGATACATTCTTGCAATCATTTTAACAGTAAATATCAAGTACACATTGTTAAATTTACTTCCTTTAATGATTCTGAATTTTGGGGGGCATTTTGTTTGGATATACAATATGTTATATGATACCTTATTGAATGTAAAAATGACATGTAATTTGTGTGATACATTGACCTGGTATCCATTCTTGTATCACTGATGGTAACTGATGCTAAACCGATTGATTGGCTGGACTTAAGTGATACAATTTGTAAGCTCTATTCACCATCCTTTCAGAGAACAGTTATGGAGCAACATTTATTTAGCTGAAGGACTATGAGACTAGGGTGTACATTTATTTTAATTTTTATGGCATTTTGCTATTTTCATTGCAATGCATTTCATAAAACTCCAAAGAGAATGAGTGAGTAAACAAGTCAGAGGATGTGCAAGAAAAAAAGTGATCCAGATCCCATGAGCTGCAGGCGGAGTTGTTTATGCTTTAAAGAGTGGTTTTCAAACCTGTCCTACAAGCACCCCTTCCCTGCACATTTTGTATGTCTCCCTTATCAGGCACGCCTGATTCAACTCATCAGCTCGTTAGTAGAGACTGCAAGACCTGAATTGGGTGTGTCTGACAAGGGCAGGGTTGCTTGGAGGACAGGTTTGAAAACCACTGCTTTAAAGCACCTTTGGGAGCCCTTAGCTTCTGAAATCACTGCTTATATCATTCTAGCTTAGTTTTATCATCATTGGTTTTGTTTAGATTGTTTCTGACTGGTATATGGAAAATCACAGTATTGGAGTGTGTACTTGTTGTGGTTAACCTTACTAAAAATGAACACACAGACTAGGTCCTAAATGCCATTAAACGTTAAAAATTTGAAATAAATGTACCTTTGATTGTAAGGGGATCTGTATATTCTTATATGAACAGAAATTGACAGTGATATCAAAACCACCATAGAAGCGCTAGCTGCTCTATTGTGTCGAAGTTGTTTATTCAGTTGCTATTCTATTAGCTTTTAATTAGCTTGTGTTTGAGAGTGTGTTTTTTCAATATTGTTTGTTTGCCTGTAACTTTATTCTATATTTGTTCAGATTGCTGTACTCACGGTCTACACATAGTGCATTATTCTAGATGGCAGAATGAGCTTTTTTTTTAGTAGTCTTTTGATATTTAAGTACACTATTGTTTAAAAATTTGAGGTCGGCAAGTTTTTTTTAAAGAAATTAATACTTTATTCTGCAAGGATGCATGAAATCAAGCAAAAGTTACAGTAAATAAATGTATAATGCTACAAAAGATGTCTGTTTAAGCCTGTCTCTTTGGAAGGATGCATACAAATGGCTTTTTAAATTAACATTGTGTTTTTACTTTCTCATTTGTTTTTCCCTGTTCTCTCTCTCCTGCAGTGGGTGGCATTTGCCTCGCTGTTCTTCATACTGGTTTCCATAACCACATTCTGCCTGGAGACACACGAGGCCTTCAACCCCATCATTAACCGCACATATATTAACCCTGAAGACAACAGCTCCAGGTTTCACTTGGAGACAGAGACGGTGGTCTACTTAACCTACATCGAGGGAGTGTGTGTGGTGTGGTTCACCTTTGAGTTCCTCATGCGTGTCACCTTCTGTCCAGACAAAAAGAAATTCATAAAAAACACCCTAAACATCATAGACTTTGTGGCCATCCTGCCATTTTACCTGGAGGTGGGCTTGAGCGGACTGTCTTCTTCTGAAGCGAAGGACGTTCTAGGTTTCCTCAGAGTGGTGCGATTTGTCCGGATCCTCCGAATCTTCAAGCTGACGCGACACTTCGTGGGCCTGCGCGTACTGGGACACACTCTCCGCGCCAGCACCAATGAGTTCCTCCTGCTCATCATCTTTCTGGCGCTCGGAGTGCTCATCTTCGCCACCATGATCTACTACGCCGAGCGAATCGGTGCCAATCCCAATGACCCACGTGCCAGTGAGCACACCCATTTCAAAAACATCCCCATTGGCTTCTGGTGGGCTGTTGTGACTATGACCACACTGGGCTACGGAGACATGTATCCTCAGACTTGGTCAGGCATGTTGGTGGGCGCACTGTGTGCTCTGGCGGGTGTGTTAACCATCGCCATGCCTGTGCCTGTCATCGTCAATAACTTTGGGATGTACTACTCTCTAGCCATGGCTAAGCAGAAGCTACCAAAGAAAAAGAACAAGCATATTCCCCGTGCACCCCAGCTGGGCTCACCTAATTACTGTAAGTCTGCCATGAACTCGCCCCACCACAGCCCACAAAGTGACCACTGCGCTCTTGCTGCCCAGGAGGAGGTTTTAGAAATGAACAGAGCAGGTAGGAGACTTGTTTAAATAATGTCATTCTGAATTAATCATAGAATCAGAAATGAGATTTAACTCACCTTTTTTTCCCTTCCACCTCACAGTCTTTCTAGACCTGCCTGAAATCACACATGTAACCTGTTTTCAAAATCCCTCATTTGGGAATCGTTCAAATGCAGCTCAACCATCTAGAGACATTATAAAATCTCATCGCACTGCATTCTTAACAAAGATGCGCGTAGAAACAAACACACGTCTTCACCATGGTTGCATAACGACTAATACCCCATGCAACATTTTGCATATCTATATGTTTTTCCATCAGACTCCTGTGAGGATAAATTATATCCACCCAGACAAACAGGAGCACACTCATTCAACAGCTTGCTTTTGTTTTTGTCTATCAGCTCGGCTTAATTACATTCTACTTATATGTCAATAAACAATAGTTTGTATTTGCTTTTGTGACCTTAATTTCTCTAAAAGCTTGCCCAGACAATGACTCTTGCTGTGGACAAAGTTTTTTTAAAACATTTTTATGCAATTGATGTGTATATTTGTGTTTGTAGCTATACTTTATCCTTTTAGAGGAGAGCAGAATGTGGAATGTTTTTTTATTTATTTTATTTTTATTTTTTGGTAATATAACTAAGAAAATATCTAGATTTAAACAGTACTTTTAATCCAATTGATAAAATGAATCATCAGATTAATCAAATACAAAAGTAATTATTAGTTGTAGTCCTTTCAACCAAGCAAAAAAAAAAGAAAAAAAAAAAGAGTTTGATTTTGTGCAACATTATGTGCATAGAAAAGGTGTAAAATGTAAACATCACATTTTAGGAAAAAAAAGTTTGTCCACAGTTTTAAACACACCCATGCATTTAGGCTGTTGCATGAGCTTCTGATTTACTTGAGAGGGCAATC
The DNA here is from genome assembly GCF_012432095.1 of Onychostoma macrolepis. Classification (NCBI taxonomy): domain Eukaryota; kingdom Metazoa; phylum Chordata; class Actinopteri; order Cypriniformes; family Cyprinidae; genus Onychostoma; species Onychostoma macrolepis. The sequence goes on along the minus strand of NC_081161.1, from coordinate 29,223,402 downwards.
AGAACAACCAGCTAAAATCTGAGGTGTACTGTTTTGGTTAGTATTTGTTGCAGCTGCAGAAGTGTGGTGTAGTAACTGTAAACAGCTGTGATTTTGGAACTATTGTGGAACTACTGTGTTGTGAACCATACACTCATAATCAGTATTCATAATTTTTCATGTTGGTTTGAGTTCAGTTTTATGGTCAAATTAAAAAGTGAATTTGGGTCAGCCACACACACTGACATGTGGATGTGACACAGTAAGAGGGCCTAACCAGCATAAATAAGATATTTCAATCCACTCCACTCTGTGGTGAGTGCCTTCATTTGGAGCACTCATTTAGAGACTGGCTGTAAAAGAGCAGTGAGGAGATGGGCTGTGTCTGATCAGACTGGGTAAAGAATATCTCATTAATGTGTGAGAATAACTGTGAGTGACTCTTTCATAAGTCTGACTGGAGGGATTCCCCCACTTTTAAATGCTATAATAATAAATTTAATCATGCTTTTTGATGTCAAGAACCACCAAATATTATGATCCGTTTGTGATGTGACACTCTGGAATATAAAGCTAAAGGTGGAAAAGAGAAACTCCATTGAAAGATACAGCAAATGCACAAAAAACACTAGAATGTATATTAGAATGTATGTCCATACATAGAATGTATGTCTCAGAAAAACAAAACAAAACACAATATATCTCCCCCATCAACAGAAGTAAATATATGTTATCATGTAATAATATAAAAATAAGCATTACCTTGCTTATAATTACATTTAATGTAGTTAACAGTTTAGTGAATTTAGTTGACTTTAACCAAAAAAACAAAACAAAATCAAGTCTGGGGTAAGTACGATTTATTTTTGAAAGAAAATAATACCTTGTTCAGCAATGAATAAAAAGACATTTGTAATGATTCATTAATATTCAAAACATTAGACAATCTTACTAACCTCAATCTTTGAATAGTAGCATGTTCAAATCTTCAATTTTTGTGGACCCCCATTTGAAAGCCCCTAGATTAATCCAGTGTGAATAGATGGCCAAACGGTGCTTTCCATTGATCATAGGACTCAGGATCATTCCATTGTTGTGAGAGTTTGTGACAAACACTAAACTTAACTAAAACTCACTCAATGAATAATGATATTACAGTATTAGAGACAACCTTAAGTGTGTCAGCTATTTATACAAGTTAGAAAAGGAGAGTCATATCTGCAGTGTTTACTTGCGTGATCATTCTGTCCAGTTAAAAACAAAGCTTTGTTATGAAGTGAAAGGATGGGTAATGCCTTCTGTTTTCACACAATCTCTTTATTATTTCATTCTCTGTTTTTACACTGCACTAGAGCCTGTTGCTATGGCAACTGTGTCCAAGCAACCGCACAATAGGATTCGCACTCTGCAATGAGCTGCAGTCATTCACTCGCCTTGCACGACTCCTGTGCTATTCACACGGTACCGCAAACACACACACACGTTTGTTTTTGTGAAAAGTGGGGACATCCCATAGGCGTAATGGTTTTTATACTGTACAAACTGTATGTGCTATTGTCCTAAACCTACCCCTTACAGGAAACTTTGTGCTATTTCAGATTTTCGATACACTCCATTCTTTGTGATTTATAAGCGTTTTGAAAAGTGGGGACATGGGGTAATGTCCTGAAAAGTCACCTTCTCCTTGTAATACCCATGTCGTACCTTTGTCATTATACAAATTTATGTCCTCATTTGTCACAAAAACGCGCACACGCACACACACACACACACACACACACACACACAGAGTTAGATGGTCTGAGGATGAATGCAGTATAAATCAATACATGACCTACTGTTAATTACTGCTCAGGTTTTTAGGGCATAAAATGTCTCTGGATGTTTTAGTGGTTCATCTGATTCATCTGTAATGTTTAGATGAGACAAACAGAGACACTTGATGGATAATGAATCCAGCTAATTTTGGATTCATTGCCAGTTGGATCGAAAATATAAAATAATGAACTATATCAAAAGAAAATAGATATTCTTCCTGTTCTTTCTTCTCTCTCCCTCTCTGTTCAGCGCAACCTTTCTAAATCTCTCTTGTAAATGAGTTTACAGATGGCACAAAGGCCTTGATTATCAGCTCCATCCATTTGACTTTGGGCAGAGAACCGTAATAATCACTAGCACATAGAGCGAAAGCATCTGTTGAATTGGCCACGGTCGCAGAGAAACACAGCAAACACTCTCACTGCAGCTCTGTGTGACACACACACTCACTGTTTGAGATGAGTCAACTCTCTGTCCTCTATAGACAGTGCCTATATCTGTCCCTGTCGTATAGTTATTTCTAATTCCGAGGTCTCCTGAGAAATATGAGTTGTGTAATTATCATTATGCTTTTGGCCCTGTTTTTTATTCAAAACGGTCCACTCACACTTAACACATCCAGCATAATAGTGTTTTATGAGCTGCTCTTGCTCTCACTGTAAATTGTGGCATTCAGAGATATGACAATATTTATATTTTGTGTTATGTATCATTAACATATAGGTTGGTTTTGATATTTTGTACAGCATATAACACACCTATTGTTAGGAATAGTTGCTATTAATTGAATTTAGTCACAGCAGGGAAACAATTTTAGGCACATTCAGTATTTTAATACATTTTTAAATAATTATCTTCCAATGTCTGTGTGTATTTTCAGTTTCATTGTGTATTCAGATCTGTCCCGCAACGAACACAAAATTAGCACAACACAACGTAAACAAGCTGCAACACAACAAAATTAGCACAACACAACTGAAACAAGCCAAAACACAGTGAAAATGGCACAACACAATGGAAACAAGCTGCAACATAGCGAAATTACCACAACACAGCGGAAACAAGCCGCAACACAGTGAAATTAGCACAATATAACTGTAACAGGGATGACGAGATGCGAGATGTGTGGATCCAAGTGCAAGCTTTTATTTACAGGCATGATCATAAATACAGGCAGGGTGGAGCAATGGCAAACAGGTATAACATGGGCGAGACAAAGAGTAAACCAAGACAAGCGTGGGTCGACGATCCGCGAACAGTATCCAAAGGGGCTAGACAAGAGAGGTAATCCAAGACATAAGCGATAGGCCAGGCAGGGGAAAACACAATCCAACAAAGGCGAGGCAAGGCAAGACTAGGGAAACTAACAGGGCTCTGTAGGGCATGATAAATGCATACAATACTCGGCCGTGAGACAGGGAAAGTCCAAGGCTTATAAAGAGTGTCTAATGGGTTTCAGCTGTGTAATCAGTGCAATGTGTAATCTGTGACAGCTGTGTGATCTGTGCGATGGATGATGGGAAATGTAGTAGATGGTGAAGTGCAACAGTAATGTGATCAGTGCAATGAATACTCTGGTGAGTGAGTGACCTCTGGTGGTGAGTGAATGGAAGTTACAGACCAGATTCGTGACAATAACAGAGCTGCAACATAATGAAATTAGCAAAACTCAACGAAATTAGACTTTTGCGTTGTGTTGTGGCAATTTCGTTGTGTTGTGCACTACTGGGCCACCGCAGCATATATATATATATATATATATATATATATATATACAATTAAGATTAATATAATTTTATATACACCATGTCTTCATGAGCATAACTTTTTTTTAAAGTTGTGCATAAGACCTTCAGTTGTCCTCAGTTTGAAAAGATGGATCTCATTTGGAGTGCCATGAGTTTGAAAGGATAATGACGGAAGATTAATTTTTGGGTCCTTTAAGACACATAGCTGAATTCAGGTTATTCAGTGGCCACAAACCCAGAAAAGTTTTGGAAGTGAGAGCATTTAAAGTGAGAGCGTCTCACGGCTGTAAACAAGAAATGGATGCCAAACTGCGTACTGAGAAAACTAGTATTTCAAGTTGGTCCTGCACACGCTAAACAGATTTATTGCAAATGTGCCTGTCACTACATGACTTTTTCAAAGGTGAATTTGGTTGTAGAATGTAGTTGTAATGCCCACTAATCCATAAACAACTCTGTGCAGAACAACATAAAATGAGTACTGACAACTATATTTACATTAGTATGTGGCCAATCTCTGAACTGACGCTTGAGGTTGTTTATCACTTCCTGTTATAGGGCTGAGTGCTGAGGAGAGTGCTGAAAGTGAGGGGGATGATAAAGAGAATGAGAGATTTGAGGGTGTTCGGAGCAGAAATAGCAGTGAGGAAGTAGGGCAGGTGCAGCAGGGCCCCAGCAGATCTGTCCTTCACTACAGACTCTACACTGAGGCTCTACCTCTCATATGTAAATAATAATTACTGTCTGTGTACTTAGAGTGAATAGGTTCTCATTTATACAGAATTACAGCTGGATATTCCTGCTTGAGGAAATAAAATACAGCCCATGTAGTCTGCAGCTAGAAGTCTCTGGATTTGTCTTTCAGCGGAAAAGAAGATACACTCTAAAATAGACATTATCAGTTATATTATTCATTTACCATTGTTTTAGCACACATATACACTTTGAGAAGAGACAGTATTGAATTGAGGATCATTATTAGATGAAGAGGCTGAATTGAATGAACCTTTTTACACTAACCAGCAGAAAAAGCCTTTGAGATTTTGGTTGTTACATTACAGTTTTTTTCAATTGCTAACAAGCATTGTTCAATACTGAAGCCACATTTTCAAAACTGTTCATACAGTCTGCATTACCAACACAAATCTTGACCAAACAGTTGATCTCACCTCCAAAACTCACTCAAACACAACACTTCATATAGGTCTCAAAATGAGCTTGTTTCATCATATCACTGGCAACAATTCTCATTCAAAAAACATATATTTCATTCATAACACACTGATTTAAAAAAACACTAAAAACAGGGAGCATTACACAATCAATGAACTTTTATCTTTGAAGTTTGAATGATTTGTCACATAAGTATTTCTTTATTGGATAAGAATAACATCTTTTCATTTTACTAACTGTATTACAGCACAAAGAATGAATGAGAAAAGCAGCATTTCCCCCCTATATCTTTACATACAGTACCAAACATTTACAAAATGTACATGTGAAAAATAAAAAAACATAAAAATAAATATAAAAAGTTTAGAAAATATACAGGTGCATCTCAATAAATTAGAATGTCGTGGAAAAGTTCATTTATTTCAGTAATTCAACTCAAATTGTGAAACTTGTGTATTAAATAAATTCAATGCACACAGACTGAAGTAGTTTAAGTATTTGGTTTTTTTAATTGTGATGATTTAGGCTCAAAATCTCAACAAATTAGAATACTTCAAACATTTTTAGTGAATTGTTGGCCTTCTGGAAAGTATGTTCATTTACTGTATATACTGTATACTCAATACTTGGTAGGGGCTCCTTTTGCTTCAATTACTGCCTCAATTCGGCGTGGCATGGAGGTGATCAGTTAGTGGCACTGCTGAGGTGGTATGGAAGCCCAGGTTTCTTTGACAGTGGCCTTCAGGTCATCTGCATTGTTGGGTCTGGTGTCTCTCATCTTCCTCTTGACAATACCCCATAGATTCTCTATGGGGTTCAGGTCAGGCGAGTTTGCTGGCCAGTCAAGCACAGTAACACTATGGTCATTGAACCAGCTTTTGGTACCTTTGGCAGTGTGGGCAGGTGCCAAGTCCTGCTGAAAAATGAAAAAAGCATCTCCATATAGCTTGTCAGCAGAAGTCCTGAAGTCCTATTTCCTGGTAGATGGCTGCGTTGACTGTGGACTTCAGAAAACACAGTGGACCAACACCAGCAGATGACATGGCAGCCCAAATCATCACAGACTGTGGAAACTTCACACTGGACTTCAAGCAACATGGATTCTGTGCCTCTCCACTCTTCCTCCAGACTCTAGGACCTTGATTTCCAAATGAAATGCAAAATTTACTTTCATCTGAAAAGAGGACTCTGGACCACTGAGCAACAATCCAGTTCTTTTTCTCCACAACCCAGGTAAGACGCTTCTGATGATGTTTCTGTTTCAGAAGTGGCTTGGTAGCCCTTTTCTTGAAGACGTCTGAGCGTGGTGACTCTTGATGCACTGACTCCAGCTTCAGTTCACTCCTTGTGAAGCTCTCCCAAGTGTTTGAATCAGCTTTGCTTGACTGTATTCTCAAGCTTGAGGTCATCCTGTTGCTTGTGCACCTTTTCCTACCCAAATTCTTCCTTCCAGTCAACTTTGCATTTAATATGCTTTGATACAGCACTCTGTGAACAGCCACACCTTTCAGTAATGACCTTCTGTGACTTACCCTCTTTGTGGAGGGTGTCAATGTTCGTCTTCTGGATCATTGCCAAGTCAGCAGTCTTCTCCATTATTGTGGTTTCAAAGAACAAGAGATACCCGGAATTTATACTGCAGAGATGGTCATTAATTGAAACTCAAATGTAAATATTCTAATATTTTCAGATACTGATTTTTGACTTTCATGAGCTGTAAGCTCTAATCATGAAAATTAAAAAAAAAAATTAAGTGTTTTACTTTACATGTAATGAATCTAAAATATATGAAAGTTTCACTTTTTGAAATGTTACAAGAAAAAAATTACTTATTGAGATGCACCTGTATATATATAAAATAAATAAATTAACAAATTCTGAAGCAATAATTACCAAAAAAACTAAACAAAAAAAACATCAAGAGTCTAGTATAATGAGGTGCTGTAAGTACAGTATTGGAGTCCCAGCTGCTCCAGGAGTCTTTCCGTGTGGAGTTTGTATGTTCTCTCTGTGTTGATGTTGGTTTCCTCTGGGTTTCTCCCACAATCCAGAGACATACAGGTGAACTGGAGAATGTAAGTGAGTGTAAATATGAATGTGTGTGATGGACTGGCCATCTGTCCAGGGGGTTTTCCTGCCTATGACCCAGGAAAGGCTCCAGCCTCATGACCCTATATAGGACAAGTGCTAGGGAAAATGTATGGAATAAATGGATGGATGTTCACAGTACTGTGACGGTTCTAGTCCTCCCTCTCTGTGCCACTCTTTTTTCTCCACCGATGTGTCTTCCCTGATCCATGATTCCAAACAAAATCATTCCAAAGCCATCCATTTATCAAAAGAAAACCAAAAAAGAAAGAAAGATAACCAAGAAAGAAAGAAAGAAGAAGAAGAAGAAGAAGAAGACTAAAAATAGGACATCTGGCTTGGGCTTTCAGCTGAAATTGCATTTAGTTGTGTTTGGAATAATTATTATTCAATTTCATAATAAATATTCTGCTAAGATTTTATATTTCAATATAATTCCTGCAGAAATGGACATTTGCCATCGTTCTGATTTGAATGTGCTTTTATCAGTTTTGAAAGCAGTTTGTTAGCATTTGAAAAATGTGTTTGTGGATTTTGAAAAACGCGGAGGCAACCACCCTCTGCTGCGCGTCGGGTGGTTCTTCCCCTCCACGTCGTGCATTCAAATCGTTTAATGCACAGCTAGCCATTGATTTTCCTTACATATGTGTATATATATATATATATATATATATATATATATATATATATATATATATATATATATATATATATATATATATATATATATATATATATATATATACACAGTCATGGGCAAAAATATCGGCACCCTTGGTAAATATGATCAAAGAAGGCTGTAAAAATTAATCTGCATTGTTAATCCTTTTGATCTTTTTTTTTTTTAATTCACAAAAATCTAACATTCTTTGGATAATAAGAATTTAAAATGGGGGGAAATATTATGAAATAAATGTTTTTCTCAAATACACGTTGGACACAATTATTGGCACCCCTAGAAATTCTTAAGAGTAAAATATAAAGTATATTCCCATTCATATTCACAATTTTGAGCACTCCAGGGTGATTATGAACATGAAATTATCCAGCCATGGCTTCCTGTTTCACAGAAATATAAATAGGAGGGAAAACAAAGCCCAAATTCCCTTAATCATCCATCACAATGAGAAAAACCAAAGAATATATTTCTGATCAGGGCTGGACTGGTAATCTGGCATACCGGGCATTTTCCCGGTGGGCCGACGCACTGAAGGGGCCGACAGAATTATAATTTTTTTTTGCCAAGGACCTTCACGAGCAGCCAGTGGCCCATTGGTTTGTCTCCTCTATTGACAGCGTAAACCACCCAATCACAATGCGCTATAGACAGAGCCATGAAGTGTTTTGCTCCGCCTATATAAAGAACGCTTCACCCCAACTTCTTCCTCGTCGGCTTTTCCCACGTTTTCACAGCAGCTTTATCAAGAACAGGCTTGCTCTGCAGTGAGTGATGCGGCGTAAAGAGCCAGGCAGGAGGAGGAGAGGAGAGCAGTTGAATCGGTAAAGTCCTTGATCGGGATTCGCACCGGAGGCAGGCATCTATCCTGTGCGCGCGCCATTAGTGCGAAATACGCAAACACTTCTTAATAAAACGTAAATTCGTCTACCGCGATTTTTTGGTCAAGTCAAGTGTGTTCATAGAGGTTTCCATGGGCCAATGCGAATAAATCTAGATTTAAATTCGAAAAGACACAATATTGTCAGACCTGATGTTTTTTTTTATTATCCAAAGCAACTAGATGCAATGATACATATCTACACTACCAGTCAAAAGTTATTGAACATTTTTGAATGTTTTTTTTTTTTTTAAGAATTCTCTTCTGCTGACCAAACCTGCATTTATTTTATCCAAAATACAGCAAAAACAGTAATATTGTGAAATATTTTTACTATTTAAAATAACTGCTTTCTATTTGAATATATTTTAAAATGTAATTTATTCCTGTGATCAAAGATGAATTTTACTGTTTCAAAACTTTTGAATGGTAGTGTATATAGTGGTGGGCCGCCAGGACCAAAAAATGCCAGGGCCGATTTTTTGTCCCAGTCCAGCCCTGTTTCTGATGTGCAGCAAAAGATAATTGAGCTTCACAAATTAGTTAAGAAAAGAGCTAGAGCAGTGAAAATTCCCATTTCCACCATCAGGGCATTAATTAAGTATTTCTAATCAACATAAAATGTTATGAAACGAGTTTGAGTGGCTAAAGACTCTTCAAGGACCACAGCTGGAGAATTGCAGAAAATAGTTGTGTCTCGGGGGCAGAAAACCTTAAAAAAAAATTGTCAAACAGCACCAACATCACCACATGTTCTTTGGGAGGGTTTCAAGAAAAATTCTCCTCGCTCATCCAAGAACAAACTCCAGCATATTCAGTTATCAGACACGACTGGAACTTCAAATGGGACTGGCTTCTATGGTCAGATGAAACTAAAAAATGAGCTTTTTAGCAGCAAACACTCAAGATGGGTTTGGTGAACACAGGGATAAAACGTACCCCATGTGTACAATGAAATATACTGCTGTATTTTTGATGTTGTGGGCCTATATTTCTGCTGGAGGTCCTGGACATCTTGTTTAGACACATGGCATCACTGATTCTATCAAATACCAACAGATAAAAAATCAATAAGTGACTGACTCTGTTAGAAATCTTATAATGGGCCATGTTTGGATCTTCCAAGCGTACAATAATCCAAACACAAACCTCAAAAACAACACAAAAATGAGTAACTGAGCACAAAACCAAGCTTCTGCTGGCCATTCCAGTCCTCTGAGAAGAAGAGAGAAGAAGCACCAACATGGAGCTGTGAATCTAAAGGGTCTGGAGTGATTCTGGATGAAGGAATGGTCTCTGATCTCTTGTCAGGTGTTCTCTAACCTCATCAGGCATTATAGGAGAAAATTTAGAGCTGTTAAACTGGCAAATGGAGGTTTCAAAAAGTATTGAATAAAAGGGTGCCGTTAATTGTGGCCAATGTGTATTAGAGAAAAACATTTATTTCATAATGATATTTCCCCCCATTTAAAAATCTAATTATCCAATGAAAGATTATTATTTATCTAATTATTTAAATAAAAGATCAAAAGGATTAAAAATGCAGATTAATTTTCACAGCCTTCTTTGATCATATTTACCAAGGGTGCCGATATTTTTGGCCATGACTGTATATATATACATTCTGGCCGCTCTTTTCAGTGTAATGAAAGTAAAAAAGAACTGTGGCAGTTTCATAAAGTATCGTAAAATTGCTTCAGATGACTTTGATATATGATATATTTAAGTCTTCTGTGTGAGGAACAGACTCCTCGGTGCATTCATCAGGAACTATGATGCCCAATTCTTGAACAAATTGTTCTTTTGAACCTTTTGAATGAGTTGATCTAGTTTCAGTTTGTTCAGCACAAACCTTTTTTGTTGTTTTGCTAGACTTGAAATATAAACAAGTTGTATGGACTTTAATGATATTTTTAAAATACTTTTTCTTTCGAAGCTTAACAGCTCCATTTCTCATTAGCTGTCTTCACAGAAGAAAGTCACACAGATTTGGAACTAAATGAGGACAGAATTTTCATTTTATGTTGGGTGAACTATCCCTTTAAGAAGGTATCAATATTTGGTTGGGTCACAGTGTTAATATAAACCATAGTGTATATGTGTCTACAGGGTGTGCATGTTGTATCTATCAACAGACCATAATGAAATGTAGCCACTGTAATATTACCAACATGTCTCATGTCCTATTTGAATAACCACAAAGTTAAAGCCTGCCGTAGTTGCTGATAGATGCTCTTTTGTTGACAGTAATATGTTAGGAAGAGCATGCTTGAATCAGTGTTGGCGATACAATGGAAAATCCAGGTGGGAGATATGATAGTTCCCAGCGCTTTTTCCCCTGAGGAGCTCTGGCAGCGCTCTCCCTTCTCACAGGTCTGATCGATGAGGTGTAAATCGAGTGAGCAGAAGCTTCTGGCTGCCAGAGAGCTCACAGGTGAACAGGCTGGTTGCCATGAGCTGTTTCTATGTATTACGCTATGGCTAGGAGCTATAATTCAATGCTCCTCCTTCTTTCTTTGGAGCAAAACCAGAGCTGCACTCTGCTGTTTGGTCAAATGTAATGCTGAAAACAGACATGTTTAGGTTTTTGCTGTACTAGAAGGTTATACGTTAACCAATGCATAACTAAATTTATTCTCATACAATTCATATGTGGGTAAAAATGTGTGATACAATTAGATTATATTATTTACATTTATGCATTTTGCAACTATTTTTATATCAAATACAAAACAAAATGACTTAAATTGCATTAAGCTATATCAGTTTATTTTGGGAATTGAACCCATGACATGTTGCTAGCACCATGTTTACAACATGCAAATAATAATTAGAAAATTTTAATGTAAATTGGTTGATAATTTAGATTAGGTATAACAGATGAAAAATGATGGGAAAAAACATTCCGCAAATGGAAACTAGGGATGTTTAATAAAAAACTATTTTTAGCATTTCTATATGCATTCTGTGCATAAATTGCATATTAAATATGAAGATGATCAAATACAACTTAACTTCTTGGGTTTTTATTTATTTATTAATTCATCCATCCTAACCGGTGAAAAAAACATGTGTAGTAAATTTAGTGGTTTTCAGACATTTTTAATTTTTGGAGTGTAGTTTCCCTGAAAGGTTTAGGCAGTGTATTTGAAATATGACCAGAACTGCTAATAAAATACCAGAATAACATGTTAATATTACTTTTGCTGTTGAATGAGTATGCTCGCAACCCCAAAATAAATGAATGTATGCATACATAACATACATTTACATCCATGTCACTAGAAGGGCCTCGCATTACCTTCTCTTGCCTATCTCTTTGTCCTGCGCAAGCCCTCTCTTTCATCAGTCTTGGTGTTTCGCCATGGCTACATGTTCCTCTTACATGTGCTTGTGTGTTTGAAGATCCCAAAGTGAACGGTGAGGCAGCTAAAGCAGCGCTGGCCAATGAGGATTGTCCCCACATAGACCAAGCCATTTCCCCTGAGGACGGCCAGATCTTTAACCCAAGCGAGCCACGGGGAGACACTCCGTGTTTTCTGCTGAACGTCGGCAGACGATCCACAAACACGGGCACCCGAGTGAGGAAGGGTATGTAACCACTGTGTGAGGCTATTGCCTGACACACACAAACAAACAACACACAGATGTATATATCAGGTGCATTACACAATAAATAAAGACAGTCCAAACATTCAGACAAGCAGAGCGCGCCCACAACAGACAGTTTATAATGATGCAGTTTATTAACTGCAGTTAAAGACCAAATTTGTACTTAAATGTCTAGCTCAGCCATCTCAGATTTGAGTCAGATGGGCTCAAAAACTGCATCTTTTGTTGAAACTTTTATTATCTTTCAGACACTACCGTCAGCATTTTTCATATGTAAATAAAATGAGACAGGGAGTATCAGATAAAGACCCTTCCCTGCACGCTCAGATCCTTCCACAAGTCACATTTCTCCAACCCTCTTCTCTTTTAACATATTGTAAATAAGTTTTTTTCCACACCACGCTGCATTACGTCAAACTCATATTAACACACATAGAGCTGCCTCCTGGGGCCAACCTTAATCTTCCCTTTTTCTGTTTTTCTTTGTTGTTTGTTTGTTTTTTACTTGTTTCTTCCACCACTGTACATGCCTGTGGTCTGTCTCTATGTTTGTACCTCCTTCCATCTCTCCCTCTCTCCCGTCTTCCTTATGCTACCTGTTTGGCTCATAGCCGGAATGTTCTCAGGGAGGTCAGGGGCGGAGCCGGCCGGCCCGACGCATGGCACACAGGGTTACCCTCTGCTGCAGCTAGGCTGGGCGCACAGCCCAGAAGACGGCCATGCCAGGGTCACCACCTGAGATCCATGCCTGTTTTGCTGTCATACGCTCAAACCGCTCACAGCAGCCTTAGATAAATAAAAGGCCCCTACACGCTATGTAGCTTTACAGGCTGTCAATTATCGTCAGCAAATGTAGTGTTATAAAAACAAACACACGTTCATGTTCTCTCACACCTGTTCTAGTTCTAGTAGACTAAAGATGACCTTTCCACAATAATTACACCAAACTGGCCGTTTCTGATCACATTCAAAAGAATATCCTGCTATCATCCACCAATTTGTCATGTGATCATTTTCTAACCAATAGCGCTGTCTGTGTCTTATGACATGTTGCTCTGTGTGAGCATGCTCTGTTTGACTTCAGATCTTACCCACAGTCAAAAGCACCACAAGATGGTCAACATGACCACCAAGCAGAACCACACACACTGTTCCCAACAAATATATGTTTTTGTCTTTGTGTGTTCTACTGTATGTGTATGTGTAAGTTTATGAGAGTTTTGAGAGATGTGTGTGTGCGTGCGTGTGAGTGTGCATGCAGTGCTTCAGATTGCACTGTTATTTTTTCTGTAGCATTATGTTGTGCATGTGTTGGGGCAGTCCTGCGGCCTTGCTGCACAATCTGTCCTGATGCCTGTATGGTATTGGATGAGAAAGTGAAGACTTGGTTTTGCACGAAGGCAAAGGATATGATGGTGTAGATACAACACTGACATATGTGACATGCTCTTTTATTTCGAGTCGAAAGTCCCAATAAGCCATTAGTGAAGACATGTGATAACCAAAAAAAAAAAAAATACTTTTAAGTTTTCTGTTTTGTTGTTTTAGATATAATAAGAGTCATAATAATCAGAGTCTATGCTTTCAAATTATGTCAGTTTTATTATGAAATTCAAACAATTTTCCCCTGCCTCAGTTCACACAGCAGCACATAAATGCATGTGAACTGATCTTCTCTTAATTTTTAATAGCGAACATGAATGAACATCAGAGGGTATGTTGATACAGTAATTGTCCAATACATTTTTAAACCATGGAAAGGCGTCAATGAAATGGCTTGTTTCACTTAATGATAATAGAAAAAAGTTTTAAATAAATTAAATTGTTGATAACGCAAATAAACTCTTTAAATATATGCATTATAATATAATTGTGTTTTATTTTTTCCTAAACTGTTTTCATGTCTTCCTAATTATTTATTGTATTTTTGAATTAATTTTCGAAAAGAAAAAAGAAAAAGAAAAAAAAAAATATGAAAACGGCCATGTTTTTACTACAGCCACCATTTAACAGTTTGGCAACATAATAATGATATCATTTGAAAGCTGAGACTTTCCTTTTTCATTGTACATATACTTAAAATGTGTTTCTTGTCAAAATGACTCAAAATGATGGTGCAAGTCATATAGAGACTATGGAGAAGTGCCAGAAACTGAGGATCTGACTCTGACAAATTATTAGACAGGATTCTTGGTTGCCTTAATTTCAAATGTACCAGTTAATTTAAATTTCTAGGTTAATGAATCTGTGAACTTCTAAATTCTATTTGCAACTTTTGCCTTGCAATCCACAGCCTTCTTTGCTCGCTCTAATGCCAGATTAACCAACCGATCTTTGTGCATGCCCTCACAGAGATTGCATGCCATATTAAACCCTTTAAACCTGACCCATAGCAGCAAACATGGTGTGGAGCAAACTGACAGAGGTCAAGACGAAACCTTTGTGTCTCAGCAACTGCCATATGCACATTTCTCTCCACTAAACCAAGGTTATCAAAAGTCCCGAAGCCTGGGCACCATAACCAGCAAGGCCCGAACGCTGGCCGAGGTGGTATCGATGTCCACCGGGTCCTGTGGCCCACCTGTTCTCCTGCGGCGGTCCCATTCTCCAATCCCCTCCATTCTCTAAGAAATGGAGCAGTTGTGTAGTTAGAGCTGTCTCCCTGGGTCTTCCTCCTGCTCTGCTGCCTTCTGTTCTCTGCGCTGTTTGATTTGGTCTGGTCTGTCTTGTTCTCTGGTCCTTGTTTTCTGGAGCTGTGTTTTTGTCTCCTCCCCTCCTCCTTTTCCTCTTCCGTCCGTTTTGCTTGTTTCTTGTCTTTACGTACCGACTCTCAACTCACACAAAGCCATCAGAGAGAAAGAAAACCTCCAAATGATCTCAGGGAAATTTTTAACGATTTCCTAGTTACAAGTGTTTATCAGACACAATAAAAGAACTGGGATGAGAAAGGTAAACCTTTCTTTTAGAGCACACTGTTGTTGTTCCTGGAACCACTTCAGAACTGGAAAGACTTGCATCGTCCCTTCAAACGATAGAAATAATGATATTTTTAAGGATTTACTATGAATATTTACTTATAAATCCTCTCCTGTCTGAGTATATTCTCACATAAAATCCTTCCAGGCACCTGGAAGACGAAACGCCTTTTTATCAGTGTCTTTTTTGGTTTCGTTTAGCTGTTTAATTTTTACCGTACTTCCCCTTTGCACTGGTGGAGTCTTCCTCCCTTCTTTCTTCATCGCCTCATTAACAAGACCCCAGGTAGGAGGTATCAGGACTCCCTTTTTCTCGCTGTCCACAGCAAACATCTCTCCTTCCTCTGCACTTCTTTCACTCTCCCTGTGCATTTCTGTTCATCTCTCTTTCTCCGACCTCTTTAGCCCTGGATTGCGAAAGCAACCCAAATGAACGTTTTTACAGTGCAGACAAAAGGGAAGTCTTATTTTCGCAGCCCATTTCCTCCTCATTCTGTGAGCTGAATGAACACAAGGCCCAATGGCAGGATGACCCTGAGCAATCCCATCCTCCCCTGTATTTTCTACTGCAGATCCCTGCAAAGAGGAAACTGCCCTAGTTAAGTATATGCAGTCAGAGGTGCTCAAAGTGACCTGAGAAGGCAGCAGCATCTCGAAACCCTGGTTTCCCTTCTTCAGCCTTGCTGGACTCCACACAGTGGCCAGAGGGATTTCAGGCTGGAGTCCAAAGGAAGGACGTATATGTAGAAAGAGAGCACAATAGAGGATGTTGTTAGTCGACGCAGTGGCAAGCATTTTTATCCAGATTCCGACTGTCTGAGGAATCTCATGGACCAGGACTTTTTTTAAGGAGGACCTTAAGGACCATCGACCGAAGAGTGCGATGAGCAGATGGCTTTAAAGCCAGCAAAATGAGTTTTATAATCATAATACTAATGATAGTACCTGCAGTGACAGATGTAGTGGACTCTTACCTGTTCATTTTAGCATGAGCTGCATGGTGTTACATTAAAAAAAAAAAGAGGAAAATATTCTATATCTGTTATGAATCTGTCTGTACAAAACAAATATTTTCTTTCAAGAGTTCTTGACTTTTGCAGAATTGACATGTAGCCATGGATAATGAGATGTTCAGAGACCATGTTCTTTATTTCAGCAACTGATTTCTTCATTCTGTCTTTGTTGTTAACCACATGACTCAGCTCTGGTCACATTGACCTCAAATTCCGAATGAGGCGCTAGTGGTTACTGCCGTCAGATAGATTGTAAATTCCACTTTTCAACTTTGTTTCTGTCTGGCATGCTTGTGATTCTGGATCTTTTTAGAGAAAAAAACTGAGCAAAATGAGTTATTTTTCTGTTTTATGTCTTACTTACTTGGTGAATAGATCCTGTGGAAACTGTCGTGAGCAACTGTTTATTTCACATATCAAGTGCAGACTTTTAACAGTGTTATTTTTGGAGAAAAAAACATCAAAAAACGAGAAAAATGGCATCCTGTTGAGATGTTTTACATTTTCTCTCATTACTTTTAGGTACTAAAACACAAAGAAAAGCAAAAAAGACAAATGTATATTTACATTATAAGAGAATTGTATGCAATTTAACTAACTTTGGGGAAAGACAAATGCATGCACTATGTTATGCAACAATAACTGCATAGAAAAACAGGAAAACATGACTACAACCATAGCATGAAATAAATTTTCTATGAAACCTGTTAGAGCGCTTGGGTTTTTAATTAATTAATTTATTTATTTTCATTGATTGCAGTGGAATGTTTGTTTTATTTCTGTTTCTCTCATTGGACGATGTACCAATACTCTCTTTGACCTGAAGTCGACAGGCACAAAGAGCTGAATTGGAAGGTCTTTGATGCGAGTGAAAAGAAAAAGAAAATACAGTATGTCTCCAGGTGGAGCAGCATGGCAGACTGCACTGATGAGCATGGTGATGAATTAAACCATTAACATTTGAAGGAAACAGTGAAACACCTGCATGCTGTGAACGAGCTGAAGTTTTGAACAAGCGGTGTCAACATACACTCTGCTCAATGAGGTATGATGCTAAAGCCTGCCTTATACGCCTGCTAAATGTGCTTGCTAGCAGACCGCATTAACGTCACCCTCTGCTCTCCTTTCATCCCTTCCTCCTACTCCTCCTGACCCCTTCCATGTCTCCTCTGCGCTGGCTCGCACGTCATCCCGCACCCTCTTCACCCGTCTTTGTTCTCTAGGTGTCTGGGTAATAACTCGTCTGTTGTCTCTCTTCTTTTTTATGTCTGTAGAGGCTTCTCGGCAGGGCCGGCACAAACCGCCTGCAGACTCTGTGTGTGTCATGAATCGTGGTGTTCCAACCACTGTGTGCATGGCCCAGAACACCCCTCCCACTTCTTGATAACGCTCTATAAGTCTGTTTGTTGTACACGAATGGGTGGAAGACCCCTTTCTACACATTTAAATGTATTTCAAAGGGACTTTTTTGTTGGTGGCTGATAGTACTGTCAACTTGTAGTGGTGTGTAAAATGTGTATTTGAGTGCATGCGTGTTAAATATGTGTGTGTTTTTGTACGTGTGTCTGTACTGTAAATATGCTTTTCGTGTTGCCCACGCTTGCGACTGAATATTTAGAGTATCTAGTAATCTTTACAGGGTTATAAGGTCAAACCTATCCAATACGTTTTTGCTCTTTTTGTGAATCATAACAAATATTCACAAAGCTGCCTTTAAATTAGAATGGGCTCAAACTAATGATGTTGTTCTCTGTTGTGCTGCTGCTGTAAGTCATCAGTTGCCTTTGTTTGCTGTTTGCACTTTTATATTAAACTTTTACATTCCGGGGCTCAACAATAAGAATCCTTTGAACGTACATGAATTTATTTCCTTACGTCAAAATGTACGACAAATACATATGTTTTGTTAAAGGGTTAGAAATTCTATCATTATTTACTCCACCTTATGTTGTTCCAAACTGGTGGTGTGATTTCTTGCTATGGAACATGAAAGAAGATATTTTGAAGAATGTTCATTTCTCATTGACTTCCATTGAAGTTTTTGTACATACAATGGTAGTCAATGCTATTGACTCAATGGGAAACTGGTTTCTAATATTCTTCATAACATGTTATTTTATGTGCTGCTAAAGAAAGAAATGCATACAGGTTGTGAATGACATGAGGGTGAGTAAGTTGTGACAGAATTTTCATTTTTGTGTGGACCAATTTTTAAAGAAATTTCACAGTATAAGACAAATAACCTTGATCTTGGTGGCCTTTTTCAGCAGACTTTGCAGACCTTGCAAACTTTTTCCATGTATTTATGTATATAAAGATCAATAAACATAGTCACAATATAGCACTGGTCTGACTGATCATCTGACAACTGAGCCAAACCCCCAAGCCCTTATTGTTGAGCCCTGTATTTGCTTAGTTTATAAATGCCAGTGGACAAATTGTATGTATTTATAATGTTCTTAATTCCATTCTAACTCTTTCTTTCCTTGAACCCAGCAAAGACATCAGTACACTCCAGTAAAAGCAAGTGGTTATTTAAATGAAGTGAGATTTTAAACTTTTTAAACAGAAAGTATGTCAAACACACATTGATGTGTTCTTTTAGAATCATGCAGTAAAAACTGACATCAGTATATCTATATCCAGTTAGTTTGAAGTAAACTCACTGCCAATGAGTTAGACATGTTTTTAATGGAGTTTTTAAAATCTACAGGTGAAGAAACCAGATTAAGTAGCAATACTTCCTAAGAAGCTTTGTTGCAAATGTTGTGTTGAATTAGTCGGTAATTCTCTCAATAGGTTCCAAAATAGATATTACTAAAACAGTACATTTAATACAATCTAACATTTTCACAAATAAAAACCTTCTGCCTTTTAAATTATTTATTTATTTTTTACATTATAGAACAAGGCTACACTTCTCTGTTGAGTGGTTCACTTTAAACCGAAGAGAAGCTAACAGATAAATGTCTCTGTATTTTAAAGGGGTCATGAACTGAGAAACCAAATTTCTTCCTCTTCTCACAAATAAGAGATCTTTGTACTATAAAAACATCCTGTAAGTTTCAAAACTCAAAACTCTCTTGTTAGTCTAAAAACAGCTTATATTGAAGCCAGTCTGCCAAAACATCACCTCTATGATGTAATATTGTGGATAAGTATGGCCTCCGCAGAAGAAGATCAACGCCTGCTTCTACAGCGGTGCCTGTTTAGCCCCGCCCATCGATTCGCGCATGTAGTGTTTATGAGAGAGGTGAACATGCAGGTCTACACAGAAACCAAACGATAATGATGCTCCAAACACAAAAAGTGGCTATGCAGTGCCAAGTTGTGGAAAAACAGTCTTTCTATTGCTTTCCTTCTGATCCCAACATTAGGAAAGTTCCAGACCGTGTCGGTAAGAACTTGGTCGTTTGTTCACTTCATTTTACCGTGGATTCGTTTACAAACAAGGCACAATTTGACACAAGATTTTCAGAAAGATCAAAACTAAAAGAAGATGCTGCGCCGACTGAGTATTTATGTGGTTTTAACCTAAATCACAGCAGCGTCCATCTGTGAAGGATGTAGGCTGTCAAACATGCACAACTATTAGCCAATCATATCTGTGGGCGTTTACTTCCGAGTTTACAAACTGCCACGCCTATTTAAACAGAGCGTTCTGATGAGGGGGGTTAAAAACAGGACAGAAAATAGCTAAATCATGTTTTTTGATGTAAAAAATCTTAATAACATTATAAGTGGACCTCAGAGAACAGCACAAAATAAAAGGCAGTTCATGACCCCTTTAAGCACCAAGGTTGACCAAGTATATGTTTGTAAATATTGCAGTAATATTACCTATATTATACTATGTAGCTAAACTTTGCAAGGTTATTCATAGGCAAATCTTTCTCACATCCTTATAGCTACTATACAATCCGCATTCGTTAGGTGGATTAAGAAACGTTATTAATGATTGCAAACTGCATGATGTTGATGGTAAATATTAAATATACCTCAGTTCCACATGTGCATTTGAAAAAGTAAAATAAAAGCATTTTATGAAAATAAACTATATAGGCATGATTCCAGTTGCACAATGAGCTAAATATAACTGAATTCTGTTGAGAGGATGCTTCAAAGGCTCTTTTATTGCTTTTAACAGATTACCAGTTTTGTTGCTAATTGCAGTTATCAGCTTGTCAGAAAGGCTGCATTTCAAATGAACTCTCTATGATAACCTACTATTTATTTAACCAACTAAATGTTTTTAGGGGGACTTCTAAGGATTTTAGTAAAGACATATTAAGTTTAAGAAAAATAAATGAACCATTTGAATAACTTTGTTGTATTTGTCCTTTTATATACTGTATATCTTTAATTCTTTGCATGTCTGTCATATATGTCTAAATACATCCTAAAATGTGTCAAATGAAATGTTCCCAAGGTTTGATTTATGATTTTGTCTTTTTTATATCCATGTTGACTGACAGGAAGCTAAATGCACGTGTGGCCCTGTGTGAGCGTGTGTCCGGGTGCAAGTGTCTGTGTTTTCTCTGTTTGAGTGCATGTACCCCCAGTTCTTTGCTCTGCTGCTGAGCTTTGATCTTTTCAGACACTATGGCAACCTAGTTACCTAATAGGGACC